>NC_000067.6:20415618-20563118 GCF_000001635.26 Mus musculus | reverse complement strand
CCACCGTTTCTAGTGGACACAAAAGAATTATTATATAAGAATACAGACAAAAAAATCTTAAAATGTGCTAATGTGCTTTGTTACCCCCCCCCCCCAATCACTGGCCAGTGCATTCTAAAAAACTATTCTTAAAGTGAACTAAAGTCTTATTGAGGGGCTGGGGATATGGATCAGTGGTTAAGAACATTTACCCCTCTTGCAGAGGGCACAGGTTCTATTCCCAGCCTGCACTCCAGTTCCAGGTGATTCTATATCCTCTTCTGACTGACATCTCTTGGTTCTTACATGTACAGGTACACTTACATACACTCAGTCACACATACATATAAAATAAATTGATAAATAACCAGTTTTCTATTGCCATTTCCCTTTCTCTTGTTTCTCAATAGTTTTTCATGTCTTGGCACACAGAGAAAATGGTATTAGTACTCCATGTTCTGTGGCAGCCAGAAAGGGTTTCTCATAGCTACAACCTCCCAATTAGGGGGTTCAAGGCCTGTGAATTCTTCCCATCTCTCTCTAGGCTGAGGGACCAATGTCACTGTTCATTTCCTGTACATATACTGTTGTATTTCATGGCTTTGCCTGTGTTTCTGTGCATTTGCATTATTTATAGGTTTAGAAGGCTCCAGGTCTGATGGGGTCCGCACCAGTTCAACTGAACCCTTCTGTGGCAGATTCAGCCTTGGTCAACTTGGACATCTTATCCTAATTCCAGAGGCTGCCGACAAGGGCTATCAGCTGGATCGATACCCGTATGTGAGTGTCCATCTTCATGTCTCTGTGCTTGGCATGTTGGGATTATTCCTTGGGCTCAAAACCAAAATAATGGAAGCACAAGGGAATGACTTCAGTGATTTGTACAGTGCATTTTGAGCTGACGTTTTAAATTTTGTAGGTACATCTCCAAGTTCCGACTTTTGCATTGGTACCTGAGGTTATTATGGGAATGTTTATTTGGTCAGATCTTTCTTTTCTTTGCTCTCCCAGCTTGAGGAATAGTAAAGACATTGCCGGTGGACTCTGACTTGGAAGCCTAACTCTACATCCTGTGTGTTCTTAACGTATTACTAAAGTATGACATGTCTTAACTTACTCATCTCTAAAATGGTTATTGTTGTTGTCTGGCTCTCAGCAATGTAGTGAAAATCATAGTAAAAATATTTTGCAGCAGAGTGGACTCAGTTGAGGGTAGTTATCATCTTCTTTATTGCAATTAATGTAATAAACTAGTTGATCGATGGATATACCTGCCCCCTTTTCTATTTATTTAATTAGAAAAATTCATACCTAAGTACTGCATTTACATACATTTCACTCTACCCTCTCCATATTCCAACTCTTTTTGTATTTCCTTATTCCCTCCCAAATTCATTACCTGTTCTGTTAATTATTACACATATGCACACACACACACACAAATGCACAAGCACATGCACACATGTGCACTTCCTTCAGTGTCCATTTAGTATTTCCTATGTGTATGTGTGTTTGGAGCTGACTACCTGGGACTGGATCACCTATTAGCGGGCTGGTCCCTGAAGAAGATGGATTCCCCCCCTCTCAGCAGCCCCTAATTGCCTGTGATCTCTCCCTCATCCACATTTGGAAGGGGACCTGGTTTTGTCATCATGCAGCCTTTTTCAGGTGACTGTATTGGGATTGCATGGGTGCAGCTTTCCAGTCATATATAAGAAATATCATCTTGTGGCTGATGTTCTGGTCCTCTGGCTCTTAGCATCTTTCTGTCCCCTGTTCCAAAATGTTTTTGTGCCTTAAGTGTAGGGGTTGTGTTGTGTTGTAGATCCCAGGCTGGGAACTCCATGGTCAGTTTTCTGCACTTCTGACCAGTTGTGGATTTCTGTGGTGGTTTCTGTCTGCAGCAAGATGCTTCTGTGATTAGGGATGGGAGCTATCAGTGTTATAAGGATAATTATTTACAATGCATAATTATTACTAAGTGATAATTTTAAAATAATTATAAGGTAATAATTATACTAGTTTAGGAAAGTTAGCCCAATTCTTTTTTTTTTTTTTTTTTTCATTTTTTTTTTATTAGGTATTTAGCTCATTTACATTTCCAATGCTATACCAAAAGTCCCCCTTACCCACCCACCCCCACTCCCCTACCCACCCACTCCCCCCCTTTGGCCCTGGCATTCCCCTGTACCGGGGCACACAAAGTCTGCGTGTCCAATGGGCCTCTCTTTCCAGTGATGGCCGACTAGGCCATCTTTTGATACATATGCAGCTAGAGTCAAGAGCTCAGGGGTACTGGTTAGTTCATAATGTTGTTCCACCTATAGGGTTGAAGATCCCTTTAGCTCCTTGGGTACTTTCTCTAGCTCCTCCATTGGGAGCCCTGTGATCCATCCATTAGCTGACTGTGAGCATCCACTTCTGTGTTTGCTAGGCCCCGGCATAGTCTCACAAGAGACAGCTACATCTGGGTCCTTTCAGTAAAATCTTGCTAGAGCCCAATTCTTGAAAACCTATTTTTTTAAAATTATTACATGTGTATGTTTTTTTTTTCTGTATGTATTTGCATAGGTGCACTGGTAACTGTGGAAGCCAGAAAAGGGTGTTAGCTTCCTTGGAACTGGATTTACAGATGATTATGAGCCACCATGAGGGTTCTGGGGATTGGGTCCATGTCCTCTGGGAGAGCGGCCGTTGCTCTTAACTGCTAAGCCATCTCTCCAGACCCTCTTGAGCACTTCTTACATTTTTGGCTTTGTACCTCTTCCATCTTCATAAACATGTGCAGCTTATTGGTTCTGGAACCAAAGTCAGTGTGTATGAAATAGCAGAGTTCACGATAACCTGCATCCTTCCTAGTCGAGGTGTAATGGGCGTTGGGCTGCGTTGGGCTCACTGGCTCAGGCCAGGGACCCACCCATCTTCAACCTCTTCTCTATTGCAGGGGAATGCTGATGGGTACAACCTTTAGGGGAGAGTTGGGCAACCTTTAGTGGAGAATTGGAAATGCAGAGAAATATTTTTGCTTGTCATTGGGAGAATTGTTATTGGCATTTAGTAAGCAGAGTCCAGTGATGCTGTTAAATGTCCCATACTGTAAAGGACAGCTTTCTCAATGGTCACTCTGCTGTCTCAATGTGGAGGCTAGAAATCCCTCTTCCAAAGCCGTCTCATGCCAAACACTTTTGGTTTTGTATTGAGTTTAGAAATCAGGCACGCCGGGAATGAAAGCAGAAGGAAGAACAGGACAGAATCTGTGACTCGCTGAAGGCCCACAGGTGCCCGGGTTAAAGCAGGGGTTTTATAATTGATGTGCTTTAAAGTCCTTATTGCTGAGCATAGTATTGATCTTTGAAAAGGCTCTCCATTGATCATCATTTTCTTTTGGCCTCAGAGAAAGTAGTTATGTAGTATTTTCTGGCTTCCTTGAGGAAGTCAAGAATAATGCTTTATGCTTCCTGCTAGACTGGAAGCTGGGGGAATATAGCACCCAGACACTTGCATAGCATGCAGCAAGCTCTCCTCACACGGGGTCTGAGTTGAAGCTTCCCGCAGTGTATATATACTGAAGGGCATATTTGGTATCCACAGCTGTGCCTTGCGTACAGAGGCCATATGAACAAGACCCTGGACATGACTGTTTCTTTCCTCTTTGGCTTCCAAACTATCATGAAGAATATCACCTGTGATTGGAGTCTTACCGATCCCCACCCTGAGAGGTAACCATGTGGGAGAAGGTGGGAGAGGATTCTGTCTCCTAGGGCCTGGAGCAGCTGTCTTGGGGACAATGGTTCATGTGAGATACTGTGTATTCCATTTGGGCCTTAGAGCTCGGGGCTTTGAGAATATTCTACTTGACAAAGCAGTTTCACGTAAGAGAAAATGTTATGAATATAGAAGGAGTCTGACAGAATGCTAGCATCACATTTAGGACAGAGTGTTCAAGACATTCTTTGACATGAGAGATGAGGAGAATTGAGCCCCCGAGAATCTGCACTTCACTGACATGCATCCCACTAGCGGATCTGTAATAAAATTAAGGCACCCTGCTCTGTTGATTCTGTTCTCTATCCAGAAGTTTCTCATGGGTCTTGAAGTTGTTTTAAACTTCAGTGAGTCAGTACTCCGTGGATGGTCCTGTGGTTAGAGCTTGGCATGTAATCTGTTTGAGATGCATAATTACCTAGTTACCTGAAAGTGCTGCTGATACCTTGTGTCCTGACTGACAGACTGACTTACTGACTGACTGACTTTGTATCCACTGATTTTGTAGATGAAGGTGGGCTGAGCCAGGGTATAGGGGGTTGTCAGGCTCAGGCCTTGAGGAGGAGGGCTGAAGGCCTTACCCTTTGGCCCCTTCCACTCTGATTTGTCAGCTGGCAGTTCACTTGCATTAACCTCTGGGACACATGTCTATGTCACTCTGAGGATATCCAGTCTTCTCTGGCAAACACCCCATTGCTGGCTCATCGGATTGACATCCGCCCCGTGGTTCCGGAGGCAGGCCTGCTCTATGTGGATGAAATTATTCTTGCAGATACCAACGTAACAGGTGATCACCGCATCTGCTCTTCTCTTGGGCCTGTCTGTCAAATGCCTGTCTCAGACTTTCACATGAGAGATTGTTCTCTCCCCCTCCCCCAAAGGAAAGAATGGGTGATTCCTCAACTTGGTTGCCTTGGTTTGAAGGCAGATGAGATTGAGAGTGTTTGCCCTTACTTCTATGTCTCTCTAGCTAGTTTTTCTGTTTCTCTCTGTCTCTGTTTTCCCCCACCCCTCTGTCTCCTGTTTATCTCACAATTTCATCCTGCTTTTTTGTGTTTGTACTCCTACTCCCCATGTTACTTATTTCTGGCTTGGAAGACTTATTATTCTTATCTGTAAAATGGGCACAATAAAGATTATACCATGCATGGAGATAAGCCAATGATTAATATAAAGTTACCCTTCATGTCTCCTGACTAAGGAAGTACTTACAAAATATAAGCATTATGATTATTATCTTGTTAGGCCAGCAGGGTTTTTTCCCTCTCCTTCGGCCAGAGTTTCTGTCATACACAGTGCTAGAAGCAAAGCTCAATATTTGCTCTTGTATATGGGCTAAGGGTGTGATCTATGACTTTCTCCAAAGACAGCTGGTGCTGCAGGGACCAACCCTTCCTTTCTGTCCTCACAGACTCCGACCACACAGTCTGAGTTCAGTTCTGATTCCTTCCTCACAGAGTCTCCTCCAGCCTCTCTTAGGGATAGTATTCTTCCGTGGCCATGCTGGCTGCTCCTCCTCAGGACACAGAGCTAACCCTGATGAGTCTCACTGAGGTTGGCCATGCATGAGCACTGAGGCCAAGGCTGATGGTCTGGGTTCTCTCAGGGCCCCTAGCCTCCCAACCTTTGCTCCCTTTTCTGTCCTGTCAAGTCTGTTTCCTATGACTTTGGGCTCAGTTCTTCCCTATTTCCTAGCTTTCCAGGCTATGGAGAGAAGATGACACTGTCTCTTATAATTTTATTTACAAAATGTGCAACTTTTGAGCCTTTCTTCTAAAAGTTGCAGACCTGGGGATAAGAGAGATTGCAGAAGGCTCATGAGAGAATGATCAGCTTTGAAATCATATCATATTTTAAAGTTTAAATTTGACTTTTATTTATTATTTGTGTGTGTGTGTTGTACATGTACACACATGTGTGTATGCTATAGTGTACTTGTGGAGGTCAGAGCATACCTTTGTGAGTTGCCTCTCTCTATCCACCTTTGATTCATTTCTGGGTTTGATCTCAGGTCCTCAGGCTTGCATGGCAGGTGACTCTACCTAGTGCTAAGTCATCTTGGGATTCCTCCCTTAAATTTTTTTTGTCTCATCTTTGAGGTGCACGAAAACCCCATCTTTTGTTTTTTATCTGTTGGTTTAAAGTGTTCTTTGAATCTTTGGAGGCACATCCAGCCACTGCTGGCTGCTCAAACACTGCTTTGACACACTGAAAATGATGCTATTTAGATTTAGATTGAGATGATGAACCATATTGCTGTGTCTTAAAACAACTGGCTGGAGGGATTTTGTCATTCCTATTACTATGCAGAGTTTTCAGAGGGCCAAGCCAGTCAGTGTTTCACAATTTAAACATGATTGGGAAGCTCTAGACTAGACAGCAGGTGACATTTTCCTCCCTCCCCTCTCCACTGCATGTCACTCTGTCACTGGAAACCAGTGGCTCTCAACCTATGGATAGTGACCACATCAGGGCCACATATCAGATATCCCGCCTATCATATATTTACAGTAAGAGTCATAACAGAAGCAAAATTACAGTTATGAAGTAGCAAATAATTTTATGGCTGGGCGGGGGGGGGGTTACCACAACATGAGGAACTGTATTGAAGGGTAGCAGCGTTAGGAAGGTGGAGGACCACTGCTCTAAACCATTGATGTCAAGGACCCAGTGCCCCTTCTCACTGCCCTCACCTTTTTACCACAAAGGCTCTGTAGATGTAGACTCATATAATTGAGGATAGGGAGGAGGGCGGGGTGGGGACAAGAAAGAAGGCTGGGATTGGTAGAGCAGTTTTCTTCCTTCCTTGTCAGGTTGCTCTGCTGGCACCCAGAGAGTTTTAGTTAATGGCAATATACATTATCTGGATTGTCATGATTAGCTGTTTGTCTGATCAATATAATATGTGCTCATATTATTGCGCTTAATAGCCTCTGTGGAAGTTCTTTGTATCCTCAGTGGTAGTTTCCTTCATTATCACCACCACAATCATCACTACCACCACCATCATCACCACCATCACCATCACTTTTCATGTAGTGCTCAAAAGCACCTGAGGCTGTCCTTTCCCCTCTAATCTATGTATGAGGAAGTCAGACTGAGAGGAGTTATTCTCAAAGCCTTTCCTGCCCACCTTTCTCTCTGCCAGTGGACACAGATGTGGGCGAGAGAACGGAACCCAGAGTTTCCTGACACTGTCTCCTCAGCAGGGCTCGTAATCACACTGAGCACCTACTGTGTGCTAGTATTGCAGCAGAATTGAGCATGTGGTCTCAGGCATGGTGACATATGCCTTTAATCTCAGCACTGGAGAGTCTGAGATGGGCCGACCTCTGTGAGTTCAAAGCTGACCTGGTCTTGCATAATAAGTTCCAGGATATCTAGAGCTATGTAATGAGACCCTGTCTCAAAAATCTCAAAGAAACAAATGACGAGGGTGTGAAGGGAATGAATAAGACAAGTACCTCATTGCACTTGAGGTCTTTGTAATCTGAACTGGGATCCGTGAAAGCTGTCTTTTACCCAGTGCCCACCGAGAAGGCAAAGGATACCATAGTTTGTGGCCACTCAGGTCGGCAGTCTTTCCAAACTACTTGCCATGAAGATTTTTTTCAGTTACACATTATATGGTCCTTTATTTAGTAATCTGAACCCTGGAGAGACTGTGTTGATTAGCAGAGTGGGAAAAGCAGGGTTTGAATTTGTGTGTTTGTGCGCACACATCACTTGATGTTATGAACCCACACTCTGGTATCTCACTTAGTCTATACCTCAGGTGCATGGCCTACCTATGGAGGATCATCTGTCTGTGTGTCACTAAAGTTTTCAAGGCCATGGAAAGGAAGAGGTAGCTATTACCAGCACAGTAGAATGTAAGGGTGTTCTAAGAGGTGTTTGGCTGGAGGGAGCTTAGTATTGTTTTTTTTTTATTGCTGTGAAGTGGATCTTGGTCTTCCTAAAATGATCTTTGCATTTCCCTCTTGGTAATACACTGAATGCAGTCCCCTTCATCCCCCGCGCACTTTTCTGATGGTAGCAGGTGGGGAGAGATCCAGGCTTTATGTTGTGCTTGGAGATCTGAGTGACAACCATTTCTAGCCAGAATTCTCCACTTCCTGAGTCTCTATCTTGAACTATAATTGGATCCCTGGTTTCTAGTTTCTCAAGCTGATTCTGGAAGAGCCTGCCCAGGTGGGAATGTGGTGGAGTCAGTATCGGTGGTGGGAGTCCCTCCGGTCTACAGCATAAGCTCCTGGTTGGCAGGATGTGGCTCAGAGCTCCCTCTCATCACTGCATGGTAAGGAGTGGGTTTTCTACATGGGTGCCTCTTCAGTAGCCACATCTATACACATAGGTACAGCTTCTATCAGGGTGGGAAAACTCCCTAACTTAATGTTTAAGGCATTGGTCTCAACTCAAGTATGATACATCAGACTCTGATGGGGATTTTGTTTAGGGACAAATTGTTGGGACCTGGTAGGTTAGGGGTAAGGTCTTCTGAAAAATTTGCATTTTCAGAGACCTAGTGGTGATGATTTATCTGGCCCAGAGCTAAATATACAAGTCTATTTCTATTGAATTTGTTTTACAATGATTTATTTTTATGCTGATCAGAGTAAACACCGTTTTCTGTTTTCTGGTTACGCCCCTAATTGCAATCCTGCTGTATTTGATCTTGTTAGAATTCTTTCAAGCTGCTTAATGAACAAAAATAGGCATTTCTGAGAGTGCAGCAGCAGATGGCAGATGGGCATTTCTGAGAGTGCACCAGCAGATGGCAGTAGAGTATCACAACCCTGGCTGCTCAGGCAGCTGTCCATTACAAAGTATCAACTAAGGATCGACCTCCTTGAAGTTCCAGGACTACATTTGTGTTATTCTTTTAATTTTCACTTAAAACTCAGCAGGCTCATCATAATCGAAATGCCCTGCCTTGGATGTGTAGTGTACATACACGCATGTGCACGTGTATGTACACACACACGTGCACATGCATAGTTATTAACTATGAAATGATAAGAACCAATTTGTGTTACTGCGCACAGGTTCACACTCAGAGTGTTCCTGATGATCTTCCACTCCAAGTTTTCTTCAAGTCCCTGAGCACCTCTAGAAGCTGGTGACCATGGTAGAAAAGAGGACAGTCTGTCTGGGACCTAGCTTACAGAGAACACCAATCCCATTCATGATCCAAAAGCCTGCTCAGATGTCTAATGTTCTGAAGCCATGTCCCCGGGGACTAGGCTTCAACATGAGACTTTTGTGTTTGAGGGGGACAACTAGTCAGCTCAGGGTAGTGACTAGACAGACTCCATCTCAGGTCACAGTGCAGTTATTTGGATACATTTGCTTGTCAAAAGCAGAGCTGTGCCCAGCAGTGTGTTTACATATAGGAAGTTAGTGAGGTGGAATAGAATAGGTGGTACTGGGGTGGGGGCACTGATGGACCAGGGCATATTGGCTCTGGTATGTAAATGAGGCTCTAAAAAGCCATGTCCTTTCTGAACCAGAGGTGGAGTGGCAGGCAGGTGGACGAATTGCCTGTTGCTCTGGATCCCTGTGCTCATAAGATCAACGTTGCTGGTACACTTTTCAAAGGCCAGATATCTATAGCACATTATTCCTGCTGTGATGGGAAAGGAACACCCAGCGTCTGGGAGCTGGAACTCATAGCCTAGAATCACGGATATGGAACAATCTTTGTGAAGAGCTGGATATGGTCTGCATGGCGCACCCTCAGGCTGTTATGGCTAATGCTTAGCTTTTGATCCACCACAGCTCTGTGTCCACGGAGGGAACAGGAGATGGATCTGAATTGATTGAGGTGACAGCTCAAAGACTCCAGAGGACAAGCCCACCTTTGGGAGGACACTTCTTCCTTTACCTCTCTGACACAGTGATACCTGGTAAAGGGGGATTCAGGGTACATGTTCGTCATGCACATACTGGGGCACATAAGGGAAACATAGCCTGCGAGTTTGGCAGTTAGGATGCTGTGTCTGAAGTGGCTGTCTTAACATTAAAGACCTGGGAAAAGACAGTCTCTTCTGTACAGTCCTGACGTTTTAATTTTGTGGAAGGGGAAAGGAAGTGAGTTGGCCATCTGAGGCCATTATAATAAATTACCACAGCCTTGGAGACTCAGAGACACAGAAGTTTATTCTTAGTTCTGGAGTCGGGAGCCCCCACATGAAGGTATGGGTAGGGCCCCACCTGTCCCTGCTCTAGGGGATGGTGTGTTGGTTGCCCCTTTCAACCCCTGTGGATGCTACCGCTGCTTAGATGAAGCTGTTTGAATCTCTGGCTGGGTCTTGAAGGACACACAAGATTTTATTACACAGTTCATGATAAACTCCTCCTCTCAAACTGTGTGTCTTCTACACATCAGATTGTCACATCCGCTCTCGACCAGCAAGAACGACACAACCACCAGTCCTTCTAACAGCAGTTTATTCAGCAAACTTCAGTCTTCATCTCTCTCGCTTCAACTTTTATCTCTTCATCTTTCTCTCTCTCTTTGACCTGGGCCTCTCACTCTTATATACTCTCAGCCCCCACCCACTCACGGCAGGCCATGTCACCTCACCAGGCATGCAGCTTCAGTTAATCAGGGCGGCAGGGCCATGTCTCCACCAAATATGGATTCGCCAGTATCCTGGTGCACCTGCGCAGCTCTCACGATGGTCGTGGCTTATTTTCAGGTGTATGAGGAAGTCAGGTGCAAGTCATAAGACTTAGCTGCAGTCTCGGGCGCCATCTTGGGGCTGCTGCCACACCCGCTCCTCACATCAGATAATATTTGTTCTTTGGCCTTCCAAATAACTAGGACACTATCATATTTTTGAGGTGTCGTAGTGAGGTGGGAGAGAGGGATGGGATGGGTTGGGGTGGAATTCTGTCAGCCACACTGAAGCTACCCTGAAGAGTCACCTTCTCTCTAGAATTTCCTAGGCCAAAACCCATAGCATTCAGGTCCTTCAGAGTTAAACGCAGTGGCACTGCCTTTCTACTAATGAGAATTTTAGTGGCCACTCAAGTTTGGAAGAGATTGAAACACATGATGGTGTCTTAAGAGCTTTGATAATGTACACTCTTCACAAGGCATATTGATAGAAATGTGGGTCTTTGGAAGGGAAGCTAAGGGACATTCAGGAAGGCTTTATGTGTAGCTGGTACATGTCCCCAAATCCTATTTCCTGAGAAAACATCTCCCTGAGTAGGAGGTACATGGGGTATCTTTACTATGATGGGACAACATATGAAAAGCTTGCTTTTTAGAGTCTGATAAATATATCAGTGTCCACAGTATTTTTTGTCTCTATGGTATGAACCACTAGGGTATCTATACTTCTTACAAATAAGCAACTATCTGGAGAAGTATTTTTCTGGTGTTTTGTTACTACCTGCCGAACCATGGAGGAAAGCCAGCCTTAGCCCAATGTTTTGGAATGAGGACAGACCCAAAATTATGTGCAAATGTAGAGAAACCGTTTTTAATGGAGGGACTGCTGTTGGCCTTGTAGAAACAGAGTGGAATGTTATTAACCCTTTAGGGTAGTGTGGCATTCAGGAGGAGGCTCTTGAGCAGGTGAAAAGCAGCCTGAATTTTAATTTAAACCTGCCTCACTGACTTGGTGAGCTTTTGAATATCACTAGGGTTTATTTTCTTCATCCCTCAGGTATGCACGAAGGTGCCCACATGGCCCACCTCACAGGGCTGTTGGGACTGGCTAATGAAATGGAAACTTTTGGTAAAGTACCGGAGCACAGAGATTGTTATTTCTCTGTGGGGATGCAGAACAGGAAAGCAGGTGGTTGGGCTTAGAGGCGCTTCTAATAGAGAAAGCAAAGTGAAGTGCAAGCATTCCTCAGCTGGGGTGGCTAAAGTTTATGGGTGTCAGCTGCTGCATGCCTCCCCTACTTTCTGTGAAAAGTGGCCAAGTTTTCTCTGTTCACAGAACTAGCTAAATTTTTCCAAGCAAAAGCCAGCGTTTAATTAGACTCTCAGCATTACATAGGTGTGTGGAGCTTATGTTTCAAGTTGATAGTTGAGACAGTTTTTTTTTCCCCCCTGACACAGCGTGTTCACTGTTTGCCATGTGGTATAGCCCTGTTGGGAGCATCTCACTGTAAAAAGTGGGCATCTACTTCTGGGGACAGACATGATTTTTAACTAGGGTAGAAGGTTCTCTTGTGTAATATTTTGACTCTGAAAGTCTTCTGCCCATTTAGTACACATCCTGGTATTTATTTTCCTTTATCCTTGATGTGGACACCTGCAATGTGTATTCATTAGCATCATGAATCTGCATCAAACATCTGCATCAAACCCTTGCCTCACAGATGTTCCGGTGCGCATGTCTGCCCGACAGCTGCATAAGCTACTGCAGGACAGTGCTGATGAGTCCACATCTGGATATCTCAATGCCGGTGACTTCACTGTGACAGAGGATCTGAATTCCTGCTATGAACATGTGTGGACTCTTTCTTGGACCACTCAGACTGGGGATTTGCCCAATTTTATCAGGGTAGGTATACTCAACCCTATTTGTTTGTGGTATAGATTTGGTACCCTGGAGAAATTTTGTAAAAAGAAGAAATTCAGGACTGTATGAGTGAAAACAGTCACTGGTTATTATTGTCATTTGTTGGGATATTCTAGGGAGGAGAATTCCTATCCTTCTTCGATGGTTTCAGCATAAACTTTACATCTCTGATCTCATCGAGTTAAACCCAGTGTTGACTTTTCTAACAGCCAACGTGGGGAGAGGGGCTGTTGGTCAGTGTCCACCACACAGAGTTTCACATCTGTTATTGGATAATTTAAGCAGATGTGATAGACTTGGAACATCATAGAGGCAGATGGCATGGCAGAAGGGAGTTTAGAAAAGACTTTGCTGTCCTTGGGTAATGACAAAGGCATGCTCTTGCAAACTTAACATTTAAAAAATAATTTAATGGTCATCTAGTATTTGCTTATTTTTAAAATGAAGCCAAGATGAAACTACCCAAGCTAGGTGGCACTGTGACATATATGGTTTTTCAGATAGGATCCTGGAGGGAGATGGAAGAAGAATGGTAATCTTGGCTCTGATCTCAAAGCACCATTTTCTTATATAATTTAGTATTTTAAATTGTAAACTAAGACAGAGAGGCACATAGAAGCAACATATCTCAGTACTTAACATATTGATTTTTTGTGCCTCTTTAAAAATAATTTATATTTATTTTTTATTGACTTGACATCCCAATCACAGCCCCCTCCCTCCTCTCTTCCCAGCCCCACCCATCACCCCCTCTCCTCCTCAGAGAAGGGGAGCCCTGCTGGGTATCACTCTACCCTTTTGACAACTCTTCTTGCAAATGAACATCCATGAGTTTTACTGCAGCTTCCATGAGCTACTTTTGCTTAATTTTTTAGTTATTAAGTTTTTGGACTAAAATTCCTTATCAATGCATCTACGGGATTATTTCAAATGTAATATGGAATAAAAACTCATCTTTTGTTTTCATCAAGATGAGATTTCTTTGTATGACAGAATTGACCAGAAATGTAACTATCTCAGGTCTCTGATCAAAATCTTACTGGGGTGAATCCCACTGTAACTGCTCGCGTGGTATATGATGGTGGAGTTTTCCTTGGACCCATCTTTGGAGACATGTTGGCTACTGCCAACCAGCAAACTCAGGTGAGCGTGGCACCTAGCTCCAAACATATTTCAAGTTCCTCACTTGCTTTCAGTGTGAGCCAATTGGTTCAACTCCTGTGACTCTTTTTTTTTTTTTTTTTTAAATTTGGTTTGCTTCCACAGCATTTACAAAGTACTATGAAAACATAATTTCTTCGAAAGCACCATAACTTTTGTAAGTATGGGTGCTATTATTGTGGTACAAAAGATAGAGGACCTATATAGCTCAAAGCTCAATATATATATATATAACCAATTATTAAGCATCCAAACTGAGTGGATAATTATAATTATTATTCTAACTTTATTAATTATCACCATAGTTATTATTATTACGGTGTGTGTGTGTGTGTGTCTTATGATGTGTATTTTGCGTGGGGTGGGAGAGGACATGCATTGGCGTGCACGTGGAGTCCAGAGGAGAGGACATGCATTGGCGTGCACGTGGAGTCCAGAGGAGAGGACATGCATTGGCGTGCACGTGCAGTCCAGAGGAGAGGACATGCATTGGCGTGCACGTGCAGTCCAGAGGAGAGGACATGCATTGGCGTGCACGTGGAGTCCAGAGGAGAACGTTGGAGAGTTGGTTCTTTCCTTTAACTTTACATGGCTTCCGGGGAATGAACTCAGGTTCCTAGGATTGGACAGCAAGAACCGTCTTGCTCATGCTGACTGCCATTATTATTTTATTATTTCTCTTTTGAAAATAAAGCACCACAAGTAACGTGGAAGGACTTTTGTCTCCCACGTCACTCAAGTATGCCTTTCCTTCTTACAGAACAGTTATAGAACGGGAGCGTGCATGTAGCCCACTTTAAAAACCATACAGAATCAGTCAAGTCATATCTTGTTTCTGTTCCCATTTCTAAACATTCTTTGAGTTGACATTGATGGCACTGAAAAGGAGAGATTCAGAGTCTTTACTTAAGGACTCACCACATTCTAGGACAAAACCAACTTTGAGGCAAATATGTGAATATACATTGGTTGGTCTGCCCTGCTGGTGGAAGGATAGTCTTTTTCTTAATAGTCTGTGCTTGTCAAAGAGAAAAAGGTAGTTCTCACGAAGTGTGGGCCCAGTGATAAAAAGTCCTTGTGTATTCTCCGTTTACGAAATTATTGCCAGATGACAGAAAGGACACTTTTGAAAGACAATTTATCATACACTTATACTGTACATGACCGAATATGATGGGACAAGGTCAGACTGGGAAACACAAAAAGGACCCTATTTCAGAAAGGCATATATTTAGCATATTTATTTGCTCAGCTGTGTCTCAGTATATCTACTAGTTTGAGATTTTCTACGTTTTGAACCATTCATTTTTATATAAGAACTTTTCACTGAGAAAATAGAAAAAAAAAGGAATTGAGAGTCTATGAATCATAGAGACATTTTAATTTAGGAAATGCTCACAAATACTTTGAGTGCCCTTGTAGGCACATAGTCCAGACATTTGCTTTTCATTCTCTTACCTCTGTCCCCCAGGTGGCTGTACAGGTGAATGACATACCAGCCTATTGTTCAGGCTCCTGTTCTTTCCAATACCAGCAAGAGTCAACTCCCAGTGTGGATCATGTGTGGTACTCCCTTGGTATGATTTAGCTATGAAACTTAGACTCACTGATTTCCCTAAGATTTTAGTTCAGGCAAGGGAAAGGATATTGTTTGTTTCTTTCTTTTTCTTTCATGTACACCAGTGTTTTGCCTGAATGTGGGAGGGAGTCAGATCCCTTGGAACAGAAGTTATAGACAGTTGTGAGCTGCCATGTGGGTTCCTCTGGAGGAGCAGCCAGGGCTCTTAACTGCTGAGCCATTTCTCCAGCCCAGACATTGTTCCTTCCTTGAAATGTGTGTGTGTGTGTGTGTGTGAGATTATTATTTTCCTTCATTTTGATCTTCTTTTATATTATTATTGGCTAATTTCTTCTTATTAAGTTATAGCATTTCATTGCAAGTTTGAGGAAATTGAGGGTGGAGACTGTGTATCAGACTAGTAAATGCAGTTGTCCGAGTGAGTCAGCAGGAGATTTCTTCAGTTTTGGGAGAGGAAGCTAAAAGCGAGCAAGCATTTGATGGTGGAGTGAGTGTTAGCACTGATTTGGTATTTGACATTTTCTCCCCCCCCCACCCCCTTTAGGAAGCGATGTCAACTTGCTGGTTCATTTTACTGGAACTGGTTTCCCTAGAGACACCCAGTTCTTACAGGTCACGGTGAACAAAACTAGCTGTGAAGTTCTTTTCTCAAATGAAACCAATGTGGCCTGTGAGCTGGCTCTGCTACCAGTTGGAGTGCACCAGATTTTTATGCTGGTGATACCGTCAGGCCTTGCTGTTCATGCCAGTGGAGAAGACCTCCTCCTGCATGTGGAACCCAGGCTGGATGCTGTGGAGCCTTCTACAGCTGCAGAGATTGGTAATATGGGCGGGGCTACACTGGGTACCTGCCCTCCAAAGCTAGAGTTGATAGGCAGAAATCTAGGCCTATATGTATTGTGATTTACAGCTTTTTTTTTCTTTTTTTTTTGGTAGAGAATTGAGTTTATTTAGGACATGGGGAGGGGAGTTAACAGAGTAGCAGAGGCAGAGAAAGGCAGAGTGAAAGAGAGAGTAGAGAAGAAGTAGAGGTCGGCCATGACCACGAGGAGAGAGGGGAGAAGGGGATGGGGGGAGGGGGAGCAAGGGGGCAAGGGAGAAAAGCAGGAGTGACAAAGTAAAAGCTCTATGTTTTTTGTGAAAGAACACCTTTAAGCCCTTTGGTCGTTTGTGGCAAACTAAGGTAGAGTTTGGCTAGTGATGTCTTATATAATTGGAACACGAAGTCACTTTAGTGGCTATTCATCTTAAAATCTCAAAGATGCTAAGTGAGTCGTGCTAGTTTTAGGAGAAAGGTGACTTGCCTGAACCTCACAGAGAGGGAGGTGGAGCTAAAGTACAAACCAGAGTACTAGGCTGTTAGAGCTCCTAGGTTCTCTGTGCACTGCTGCCTTGCCTTTCAAATGGCCCAATGGTGGATCGCTTGATGTAGCCTTCTGTGAGGTAAATGACTCAACAGATGGCAACACACCTTTAAAAGTAACAGCTTGTGGCAAGTGTAGAGCCCACTAACAACATAGTTTGTTTGTTCCCCTTATAACCCTGTTCAGTATTTTTAGGCACTTGGCTAGCATGAAAAGCCAACTACTGTTTGCACAGTGCAAGGCCAGAGGACAGTGAGTCTTATCAATATCAGGCCTGTGGATTGGCTCTTAGGTCCATGGGATAGTAAAGATCTTTCTAAATCTTGCTATTTTCTGAAGAATGCTTCTAGTTTAGAAAAACTACAGCTGGGCTATAGCAGGCTCCTGTTTGCTAAAGTTGTTACCTATAGAATACAACGCACATTCCTTTCCTTAGTCTTTTGGATTTTTGTTATTGTCAGTTCTGGTGGCCAGAAGCCTGTAGCTCAGAATACATTTTCCATTAATTAATTAATTAATTAATTAATTCACTTTACATCTTGATGGCAGCCCCCTTCCCAGTCCTCTTCCACAGTCTCCCCACCCTTTCACCTCTGAGAAGGGTGAAGGCCCTGTGGGTACTAACCCATTTTGACACCTCAAGTCACTGCAGGACTATGCACATCTTCTTCCACTGAGGCGAGACAAGGCATCCCAATTAGAGGAACAGGATCTACAGGCAGGCAACAGAGTCGGGGTAAGCCCCCACTCCAGATGTTGAGGGACCCACATGAAGAGCAAGCCACCTCTTGTATGATCTTTGGTTGGTGGTTTAGTCTCTGGGAGCCCCCAGGGGTACAGATTAGTTGATTTTGTTGGTCTCCCTGTGGAGTTCTTATCCCCTCCAGGACCCTCAACTTTTCCTTCCCAACTCTTCCACAAGGGTTACGGAAATCTGCCCAATGTTTGGCTTTTGGCCTCTGTATCTTTTTCAGTCAGCTGCTGGGTGGAGCCTCTCAGAGGACTAGACTCCTGTCAGCAAGCATAAGAGTATCATTAATAGTGTCAGAGATTGGTGTTTGCCCTTGCTATGGGTCTTAAGTTGGGCCTGTTATTGGCTCACCATTCCCCCAGTCTCTGCTCTATCTTTGTCCCTGCATTTCTTGCAGACAGGACATACTTGGGTCAAAAGTTTTATGGATAGGTTGATGCCCTTATCCCTCCACTGGGGGTCCTTCCTGGCTACAGAAGGTGGCCTCTTCAGGATCCATATCTTACACTACTCTGGGTCACCCTCAAAGACTCCCTGGAGCCATCCCCCCCAGAATAGAATGTAAAGTGCTGTGTTCTAGTGAGTCAGTGTTAAAAGCCCAATTTTGATTGAATTCTGCTTTGCCTTGGGAGAGAGAATCAGCAGGCCTACCCCTTTTCATCTCCACACAGAATAACAACCTCTTTCAGTGATGTCAGGAAGGAACAAGGAGTAAAAGACCATATTCTTCATTATCCAGTGAATTATTGGCTTGAGAGCAGGGCTTATTGCAGTCTTCCAATTAGATTTATTAGAAGTTTGATATTACAGAGTTCCTTGCCCAGCTCAGGCCAACTGCTAGATGGTAGACACCTTTCAGATAAACAGGTGCCTCATCCAGTTGCTTGCCCTACATAGAGTGATTAGCACAAGTAGGGGGCTCACTGCCCCAGTTTGTCTGGGATTGACAGTGCTCTCAGAATGTAAGACTTATGGTTTTAAAAACTGAAGAACTCTCAGTGCAAAGAATCAGTTGCAGGAGAATTGGAATGTTATGAAAAGCCCTGTCAGGAAATGGATCTGCTAGAGACGGGGAGGAGACTGAAGGGCTTGGAGAATTATGCACCGTTCTCTCACACTGCAGTCAAGGGAGTGAATCTCTTAGAAGGGATGATTTCAGATGCACGTGAAGATTCAAGGGGTGGGATCTGGGAGAGGCTCATTCCCTCTCTGGGAATTCCATCCAGACAGTGGCAGTGCTCATTGAAGCCTGTAGGGGGAGCCATATTGGGTAATGATGACCTTTAGTGCTTCAAGTGTGGCCCAGGGCAAGTGGTATCTATATCACCTGGGAACTTGTTAGAAGTGCAGTCTTCTAGACCTCCCGAGTCAGTCTGTATTTTACCACAATCCTCAAATTGTCTCTATGAATAGTCTAGAGTGTGAAACCCTGATTTGGGGATTTAAAGAGAAAAAGGAGAGGCGTGTCAAAAGAAATTTAAATAACAGCGGACTACAGAATGGACAAGTATAAAAATGAGGTCTGTAATACTCAAAGTCACCGCTTAATTTTGTCCTTGAGCGTCCTCAAAAGAGGTTTTTGAGGACAGTCTTAGCTTTTCTTACAGACAGTTATTTAGTCTACTTTTGTGCTAAGATAGAGCTGCCTTCTCCTTAGTCAGAGACTCTCATGAAAACCACAATTTCAAATGTGAATGGTAAAGTCTCACCACCTCTAAATTCCCCACACCTACTCTTGACAAAATCGTGATCATGAGATTATTGCATCAGAAACTCTTAATGTGTGGTATGGTAAGTCAAAGTAGTTATGCTCTTGGATGGTAGTGGTAAGGGTATTGATCAAAATAGTAAGGGGACGGTGTGAAGAGGGAAGGATGACATTGGTGGGATAGGATACTCATCAGGATTCATTGTAAGCACGACATAAAGGACACTGGAGAATAGAGGCCATTAGAAAGTGAAGGAGCAAGCCTGAGGGAGAGACCTTGTGGGAGAGAATATGATACAGAAGAGTATCGTGACGTCTTGATTCAAAAACAGCTTGGCTTGTTCAGAAGCATCCTGGCATCGCTGTGGCTGGAGGAAGTCTCGGTGTACATTTGATTTGCATTTAACTCATAGTCAAAGCTGTTGAACCTATTTTTCATGTGCTTATTGACTATTTCTATTATCATCTGTTCATGCACCCATTTAACATTTGCATTATTTTTTTCTGTGATCATTTTAAAAAAACTTTATGTATTTATGTATTCTTTATGGATATTTCTCTATGGTCACTTCTTTTTTTAACAAAATTTTTTTATTAGATATTTTCTTCATTTACATTTCAAATGCTATCCCGAATTATTCTGTTTTATAGCCTGTCTTTGTTTTGTTTTGTTTCTTTCTTTCTTTCTTTCTTTTTTTTTTTTTTTTTTTTCAAGACAGGGTTTCTCTGTATATCCCTGGCTGTCCTGGAACTCAGTTTGTAGACCAGGCTGTCCTCGAACTCAGAAATCCTCCTGCCTCTGCTGGGATTAAAGGCGTGTGCCACCACACCCGGCTGTAGCCTGTCTTTTTATTGTTTTCCCTTTTACTATGGAGCCTTTTAATTTGATGTGATCCTGTTTCTATTCTTATTTTTTTTAAAAGCTTTTGGAATTCTATGTAAAGAGCCATCACTATGCTTATACATATTTTTATCATTTCTTTTCTTCCTGAGATTATAATAGAACTTCATCTCTTCCCTTTCCTTTCCTCCTCCCCAGCTCTCTCTCAAATTCATGGTCTCTTTTTTACTTTAATTGTTAAATGCTTATATCTGAAGTATTTTCCCTGTTTTCCTTTAGTAGTGTCACAGTGTTAGGTCTTACATTAGTGTTTTTATTTACTATGATTTGGTTTTTGTACCAGGTGAGACATAGGGATAGATATTATTAATGCTGGTGATAGAGAAAAAAAGAGGCTGTTCTTGGGTGGGTGATTTTAATAAATGTATAGGATATACAATATATAAAAATGAGAGGGGCATGAAGAGGAATGGTGGAGTTTCATTCTTATACATGTGAATATATAATTTTCCTAGCAACACTTCCTAAAGAAGATTTTTCCCAATGTGTTATTATTTGCATATTTATCAAGAATCAGATGACTGTAGCTGTGTGTGTTTATTTTTGGGTTCTCTACTATGTTTTATTGCTCAACCTGTCTGGTTTTCTCTCAATACTATGTTGTTGTCATTATTATGGCAATTTTAATCTTGTATTTCGATATGTAGCGAGCATTTTACATATGCTGGAAAATATAGTAGCATACCTAATTAGAAGTAGAATTTCAGAGACAGGGCTTTATACACACTTGAAATTTTTGATAAAGGGCACTAGAAACATTTCTCAGTGGTTAAAGTATTTGCTTTAGAGAGTTTAAATCCCAGGAAGCCAATGGAAATACCAGGTGAGCACATATCCTGCATGTAAACAAACCTGGAAGACAGAGACTGGATTCCTAGAGCAAGCTGACTGAAAAAGCTGTTCACATCAATGAGCTCTGAGTTTGATTGGGAGAACTTGGCCTCAGTGAATAAGGTGAAAGAGCAATAAAGGCTGACTCCTCACATCAACCTCTGGACTCCACATACCTGTGCACACACATGTATGTGTATCCACACACATACACAAGTACCCACACATGCAAAAACACTCATATAGACACATGCACATGACACACACAAAATAAAATAAAATAAAATAAACCAAAACACTGATAAGTAAGTATAAAAATACTCTCTTTAAAGTTTGTATAATTTTTATCCATGAAGGTATGGATATCTCTTTCTTATGTCTTACTGATACATATTTTGAAACTTTTTTGATATTTAATTTTATAGATGAAAAGGTAGACTTTCCACATCTCAGAAAGTATTTATCAGCTTCCTTTTGTGGTGTCTGTTTATCTCGGTCTTTCTTTCCAATTCGAATATTTTTCTTTCTTGTTTAAGACCTTTAAAATATTTTTAGATTTATTTATCTATTTTTCATATCTTTATAATTTACAAATAGTTTTATATAATTAAGTGTGTTTGGCCTTTATAGCTTTAGAGATTGTTAAATACTCAGACTAGGCATTCTGTCTCTGAGATCTTGTGAAAATAAATTTCTACTTTTTCCTTTATTTTTTTTCCAATTAATCTCTTTTTAAAAATTTATTTATTTATCTATTTCACAACCCAATATCAGTCCTTCTCCTCCTAGTACCCCATCAGGCAAGTCCTTCTTCATTCCTCCTTCTCTTTAGAGAATGGGAAGTCCTCCCCTGGGTGCCACCCTCCCCAATAGCCCCCCCCCCTTGCCCTCTAGCCCAGCACATCAAGTTGCTATGGGTCTAGCTAAAACCTCTCCCACTGAGGCCAGCCAAATAGGCCTGCTTAGGAGTGCAGGGTAGACTTAATCTCTTTAAGTCCAAATATTTTACTTGAAGCTTGCTTTGGATGAAAGATGGGAGTCCCAAATTCAGGTTTTATCTTTTATCATGCTATTCTCTTTATTTTATTTACTCAATAAATTATTTGCTTACTAAGTAAATGTGGCTATAGTGGAGCTACGTGCGCATCCTGTCCTGTAGACCTGCATGCCGGAGCTGCCCTCTGGCTTGCCCGTGCTGCCTGTTGTGAGCAGCTGCTATCATCACATTTGCTCATTACTTGATGCTTCTTTACTCTCTCTTGTTTCTCAATTTTTGTTTTCTCGCTGATCACTTTTCACTGAACTTTACACTCACTTAATTTGTATAAAAGTTCCATCATGTTTTATTGGAACCATATGTGTACTTTTTTATGTTTCATTCTCAGAAACTACAATACTTACTCTTTTTACCTACTTCTGTTCATTTTTTTTACCTAGTTTTAAGTTAATCAATTAAGGTCTTCCACATTTTCAAATTTCCTCCAATGTTTTTTTCTATCAAGTTCATTTATAGATAGTGTGCCCTTATTGGAAGAAAATGGAACAATCATATTCTCTTTTCTGCTTTTCCTCCTTCTGTTTCCCCAGTTGGGAACGTTTTTAATTCGTTAGATTCAATAATGAGGAAGATGAGGACCGGTGAACTTGGGGCCAGAGCTAAACATGAGCTGCCTCAGGTAGCAGCATGGCTGGAGGTCCTGACTCTGGCTCCTTGCTCTTATGAAACATCATGCTGTCATGCATTGCTTCTTGGGAAAGAGTATGTTTTTAGGCCTGGAAAGAATGATATTTAGAATCTAGGGCAGAAAATGTTTTCAGAAACTACCTGCTTCTTTGTTTGACTCCTCATATTTTATTCATAAAGGTCTCCAGAAAGACTCACTACTCTCTCTGCTCTCTACTTACTCCTTCTGACTTTATGTGAAGTAATTTCTACATTTTCAATTCAGTCTTTTCCTACAGTTTAAGCATTGCTTTGCATTTTTGACTTAAGGCCTTTCTATTTCAATTTCCTTTTACTTTTTCCTGTAACTAACTTTTATCTGCCTATATGTCTACTTACGTGTGAAAATGCTGTTTTTTGTTACAGGAGGACGGTGGGTTACTCTCCGAGGCTCTAGTTTGGAAGGTGTTAGCCTGGTGTTATTTGGAACTCAGTCATGTGTCATTGATGCCATTAGAAGCAATTCACAACAAATTCAATGCAAAGTCCCACCTAGGGTAAGAAGACTCTTTGCTATTGTAATACCCAATATTAACCTGTGAGCTCCACACACCCAAGGACCAGGTAACTTCCTGGGATGCTGGGAGTTGTAATTCTGGGAATATAAAAGAAGCCCATTGGGAAGTATAGCCTATGGGTTTGTCTTTATAAATTCCTAGAACAAGTGTCTCAGGGCTGGGAAATTTCAGAGAGTAGTCCATCTCTTGGTCAGTGTTTAATATTTAATAAAGCTTGCTTCAAATTTGGCCCAAAATGGTGGAACTGGTTTTACTCTGGTGAATCTCAGGATTAACTCTCTCTCTCTCTCTCTCTCTCTCTCTCTCTCTCTCTGAATACATATATGACCTTGCAAACAAGCCCCTGCTCACACACACCCTCAAACATAAAACAAACAACACGAATAAGGTCCCAAGTTTCCATTTGTTTCTAATCAGTTCTGTCTAGTGTCCATTGTCTAGGGTCTTGCTTTTCTCTTCCATGGAGTGATTGGCAAAGGCCACATCACTGCCACACTCAGTAATTAGGGCTGCCTTGATGTCTTCATCATTCTTAGCAGCTCCATGCCCCAGAGGATAACTAGTTATTGAGCAAGCACATCCAATGTGAGTGAGGTCAGAATGCTAACTGATCACAGACTCTACAACTTTAGGTCATGAGGTTCCTCAAATACCATGAAAAGCTAGCTTTTACATAAAAATGACATGTGATTATTATATATAACTGTACTGTAATTGTTTGTGCCTTTTATCAGCTGTTTAGATAATTTTATAAATCTGTCCTATTATAAACAAAGGCTTTAGACCATCCTAATAGTTATATTTTGAAGATATTTATATTTTCCTGGACCTTATATTTTAATTTAAGTTTTAAAGTAGATATAAAGTTAGGTTGTCTACAGTTCTTTTCTGGTTTATGTGCTTAGTATCACCATGTGTTTGATTTCTGGCACTTTGGTCAACCATGGGTGTTATTTTTTTGCATGTGTAATCCCCATTAAATGAGAGAAATTTGAACTCTTTGGGTTTCTTTTACTACAGAGAATAAACATTAGAGAACAAATGTTAAATTTTGAACAGAGTTAATATATAGAAAGATACAACAGAAGGCAGAAGGACAATCATGTTCTCTTTTCTGTTTTTCTTCCTCTGTCTCCCTGTTGGAAACACTTTTAAGTCTTTGAATTAAAATTACAATACTATTTTTTGTTAAATCAACAAAATGTGTTTTCATCATTATAGTTTTTTTTAGATATTATCTTCATTTACATTTCAAATGCTATCTGCTTTTCTAGTTTTCTCTCTGAAAGTCCCCTATACCCTCCACCCCCACAGCCCTGCTCCCCAAGCCACCCACTCCTGCTTCCTGACCCTGGCATTCTGCTATACTGGGACACAGAATCTTTGCAAGACCAAGGGCCTCTCCTCCCATTGATGGCCAACTAGGACAACCTCTGTTACATATGTAACTAGAGACACGAGCTCTGGGGAGTACTTGATAGTTCATATTGTTGTTCTTCCTATAGGGTTGCAGACCCCTTCAGCTCCTTGGGTACTTTTTCTAGCTCCTTCACTGGGAGCCCTGTATTCCATCCAATAGATGACTGTGAGCATCCATTTGTGTATTTGCCAGGCACTGGAATAGCCTCACAAGAGATAGCTATATCAGGGTTCTGTCAGCAAAATCTTGCTGGCATATGCAATAGTGTCTGGGTTTGGAGGTTGTTTATGGGATGGATCCCTGGATGGGTCAGTCTCTGGATGGTTCTTCCTTCCATCTCAGCTCTGAACTTTGTCTCTGTAACTCCTTCCATGGGTATTTTGTTCCCCATTCCAAGAAAGAATGAAGTATTCACACTTGGGTCTTCCTTTTTCTTTTACTGAAACCCTGTGTCTTGCTTTTATCTAGTTTGCGTGTATCTAGGCTTTTATTTTGAAGATGTTATTTTGTTAGGTTTTTGTTTTTTTCTTACTGGTAGACTCTGTTTCCTAGGGCTTATATTTTCTCTCTAGATTTTTAAAAGCTCTTTGACAGTTCCATCCATGAATGTAACATATTTTCATGATGTTCACTCACTACTACCTTCCTTTGGCTCCACTCAATTTCTTCTGGATTTCTTCTTTTTAAGTTCCACTCCTTCCTTTTAGGATACACTGAGGTTAATCTGGTTTCTTGAATGAGCATAGGGTGGGGAGTCATTTAGTAGAGCACAAGAAACTTATCAGTGATTAAACCACAGGAAAAAAAAATAACTGTGGCAATCTCCAGCATCCATTAACTGCTAGTATCTCCTCAACTGGGATAGTCTTTCTGAACCACTTTCTACATCTCTGCTGGATTGTTGATATATTCTGTCTTATGTATGTCTTGTGCAGTTAGCTGAAGCTTCTCTGGGTTTTCATGAATGCAATGATCATATGTCTAGACAGCAGCATTTCATAGCACACCTCTTCATCCTTTTTTCTTATGTTCTTTCCACAGCACTTTCCTCCATATTTGTGGGGTCTTGAGGGTAAAGAATAGTGTCTCCTTATTTCTATTTATTTATCTGTGAGATAAAATACAAAATACAACAGAGGAGGAAATTTTCTGAATATTTCTACTTCTGAAACTACTCCCACATATGATGGGTAGTTTAGCTAGGTATAAATACTACTAAAAACATCTTTCTGCCCAGAGACAATTACTGTGTGAAGGGTACTCTTTCTTACCTTTCAGGGCACAAGTAATATTCTTCAATACTTAGTTTGTCTAAATTCTTGCCTCCCTGCAGGAGCTGAGAAAATGGATTCAAAAAATATATTCTATGAGATAAGCAACTTTTCTTCTTTTGGCTGATTATGCTTAGAGTTTTCCTTTACTCTCAAATCCAACCAAGATTTTAATTCTAAAATTGATTTTCAGGGGAAAGATGGATACACTGTGAATGTGACTGTGATCAGTGGCGACCACTCTACAGTTCTTGCCAGAGCATTTACATATGTCTCCTCTTTAAATCCAGTGATTGTGTCATTGAGCAGAAACAGAAGCAGCATAGCAGGTAAGATACCTGTTACTTCAAGCCTGTTTTCACTTTAGAGTTTTGATCCTATTCAAAAAATCAATTAATGGACTATGGATTTTGATTTACTATCTTATTTATTTATTTATTTATTTATTTATTTATTTATTTATTTAAGACAGGGACTCACTGTTTAGTCCAGCTAGTTTGGAGCTCTATTTGATAGTGATCTTGAATTCACAATACTTGTTTCACTCTTCTGTGAGTTAGGGTTACAGGCATATAAACTTGATTTAGCTTATTGTATTATAGATGAAAAAAATTTCAGGTTACCTGTCAAAAATTAATCTTATATCTTATTTCTTCTCTGTGAAAATGGGACTTTCCTCATGAAAATGATATGAATATTGAATTAATATTTAATAAATATTTACTGAGCAGCTAATTTGTATTGTTACTGCCAATTGTATAGATGCATAATAGACTTCAATTCTTAGTAGTAATTTATAGCTTCAGTTTATAGACATGGAAACTAAGGAATAGAGTCTATGTAACCTATGTGCTATGTAACCTTTTAGCAAGTAATGAAGCTGAGATTTAAACACCAACAGTCTAAAGATACCAAGCATTCAATTACTTACAGTTTAATATAGGTTTTGGTAGTAGATTCAATTGTGGCAGATTAATAGTTATAGAATAGGTACCCTGAGTAACAAAGTATTCTTGTTTTTTGACACTTACTGTGTATAAAAAGGATTTTAAAAGCACTATGCACGTGAAATAGTTTAAAGTTTATTTAAGACTGACTACATTGCCTGCCTTTGATCCCTTACCTTAACTAGGTTCCCTTGTCTAGCCTCAATAGAAGGTCTGCCTAATCCTACTGCAACTTGATAGGCTAAGGGGGTTGATATGTGTGGAAGGTCTCTCCTTCTTTGAGAAGCAAGGGAGTGGCTTGAGAGTAAGGGGGGTGAGCAGGAGGAACTTCAAGGAGAGGGGAGAGGGGAGAGGGGAAACTGGTTGAGATATAAAGTAATCAAGTAAATTAATTAAAAAAATCAATATGTGTGCGTGCATGCATGCTTGTGGTGTATGTGTAGGTCAGAGAACAACTTCTGGGAGTCAGTTCTCTCGTTCTACCACATGGTTCCCAGGGATGATCACACTCAAATTTTCTGATTGGGTGGCAAATACATTTATACCCCCCCCACCCCCCGCCATCTCATCTGCCCCTACTGACATGATTTTGTCAGCTCTTTGACTACCTTTGACAATTCTTTGATGGTAAGAGTTCTTTATGTGTCCCTTAAACTCTAGTGTCTTTGTCATGGACTTACATATTTCATTGTCATGACAATACATATTTCGGTCAGAAAGAGTTGCGGTAAAGTGCTTAAGATATGCACATCCTTTCACCAGGGTTGCTGGCTCTACCAAAAGGCCATTGAAATAGAAAACAGGGAGGGAATCTTGGGCTAGCTTTTTCAAGTACTTAGTTATGATACCTTGATGACTAAGATTTCCTTAGCTTCAAAATGCCCATTGTATTTCATCAGGGCGGTACATGGCAATTAGGTTCATCTGAATACTTGACACAAACCTAAGGTCACCTGGAATATGGAACTGCAGATGAAGAATTGCCCAGATCAGATTGTCCTTTAGGCATGTGTGTGAGATATTTTATTTTCTTCAAATTTTTCTATTTCTCTTCTTCTTTCTATTTATGGGTACCACATGTGTCCCTGTTACATGGAGCACAGGAACAGGTATCAGATTTCCTGGAACTGGAGTTATGGATGCTTCTAAACTACTGTATAGGTGCTGGGAACCAAACCCAGGTCCTCTATAAGAGCAGCAAGTGCTCTGAACCACTCCTCTGAAGCACTTTCTTGGTAGATAATTGATAAATCAAGACTCAGCTAGTTGTGGGTGGTGGCATCCCAAGGGTGGGTGGACCTGGGGTAAACAGGAAAGAAATAAGCCAGGGATGGGAAATAAATCAGCAGTGTTTCAGGGTCTCTGCTTCAGTTCCTGTTCTGGGTTCTTGTATTAGGAGCTCCTGCCTCAACTTCCCTTGATGATTGTAACCAACAAGCCCAAGAAACCCTTTCCTCCCCAAGTTGACTTTGGTCAGTATTTTATTATAGAAACATAAAGCAAACTAGGGCTCTGGGAAGTTCAAATGGGATGATGGTGTAAAGGTGCTCTGTAGGTGAGGAACTGTTGGAATTGTACAGTACCTACTGGAGATGTTGATTTTTGCTTTTATCAACACAAAAGTAGAGGATGGAGAAAAGAACACAGGACACTGCAGGTTAGGAAGACAATTAAACCTCCAAATTACTTAATTTTCCTTATAGGAATAAAAGTTAGCAAAATTGTTTCAGCAATTTTGCATTGTTGATGCCCTTGAAATTTTAGGCTGTACCTCTGTTAAAAGAATTGTTAGAAACTTCATAAAAAACAGATAACTGTTAAAATTCTTAGAGAATTATTTTCAGGGCTGACTTTATTTAATCATAAAAGAATGTAGTGATTGATGCCAAAAGTCCAGAAGTAAATATATTCTTCTTGACACAGGAGGTGAGATTCTGTTCCTTGGGATGTCACTGCTGGTGAACTACACAGATCTGGATGTGCAAATCCATGTGCAGGATACTTCTGCTCAGGTCCTTTCACAGACAGCGTGGGGACTGGAGGTAGTGTTGCCTCCACTAGTACCTGGCATCCATGTGATTTCAGCATTCATCAATGGAGTCAGTATTCGTTCACAAGGGTAAGGTCAACACTGTGGTTGAACTTGGGTCTGTTTGATGGACTACCACCTCATCTGGGAAATTCTATTTTGAATTAAACATCTTCTCTTTTCCATGTAAAGTGAGGTAATAAGAATGAGAATTACAAACATATGAATGAGTCTTCAAGCCTTGTGGACAATTCACTCCTCAGACCAATGGAGGAGAAAATGTTGGGTTACTTGTTGGAGAAAGGGAAATCTCTGGAAGTTGGTTGAGGAGGGAATAGGGTGGACATTTGTGTCTAGAGAAGGTAAGCCTTTAGTGGAACACTTTAAGATTTTGTCTGAGGCTTTGAATTAATGGTTTACAGTAGCTGGATAAGCCATGCCTCCTGCCTGACTTTTACCTCTGTACCTTGAAAGTCCTCTAGATTTTTTTCAAGAAATTCTCTCTCCCTAATCTAGGAAGTATCTAACCTGTGTGAAACTGAGACTGATGAAGCCACAGGTCCAGGACAATGCTTCAGTCTTCTCTCCCTATTTCTTCTCTATGAACAAGACCACTGATACTTGCTCTCCATCATGGGTCCTCCCTTTGCAAACATCTCTCCATATGCTTTTGCTTATTTCCATGATACTTTCTAACACCACCCATCTTCTCTAGGGTTGATCTCTATATCCAGTACCTCACTGAAGTTTTCAGCGTGGAACCTTGCTCTGGGTCTCTCTTGGGTGAGTGATTCTGGCATTGCACATAATTTATCCAGCTAGTTGTTTTTCTGAATAGTCAGATTTCATTTCTGGACTAATGATCAGGTGAGGTCAGGGCTTCAGGGGCCAGGTAAAGAAATTTCCTTTGGTTCTCAGATGAACAATGGGTCTTATGTGAAGTGTGAAGAGTTGTGGGACTTCAGCTCTGTGAGTTTGGGAAATTAAAGAGTATAAAAAGGAGAGGTAGTTGATTTTTGTTTTCTACTGGAAATGTGGAAACATACAGTGGATAGCACACTCCAGCATCCAATGAACAGCACAATCAAGCATCCAGTAGATATTACATTCAATAATCAAGTGGACATCACACTTAGTCATCCAGTGGACACTACATTTAAGCATCCAATGGATACCACACTTTAGCATCCAATAGACAGCACACTCAAGCATCCTGTAGACACCACTATTAAGCTTCAAGTCAACACTACATTCAAGCACCCAGTGGACACCAAACTCAAGCACCTAATAGCCAGTATACTCAAGCATCCAATGGACATGACAGTCATTCAGCAAATACCACACTCAATCATCCTGTGGACACCATACTCAAGCAGGTATTAGGAAGAAAAGGGTAGGCTTCCTGCAACAATTATTTTTTACATTATATATGCATAGTAATGAGGGAGGAGCCTTCAGTGTCTCCACTTTCCTCCTAGGATTAAAGACAAAGGAGGAAAATAGAAAAACAAATGAAGTGTGGAAAATGTAAGAACTACATAGAATGTTACATCAGATACTATAACAGATGGCAAGAAAATGAAAGAATTCAATTTTCACTCACATATAAGTTGATAGTAGTATAGATGTCTAAGACACATAAATGTACTCTAAAATTTTGTCTTAAATATTAAAAAAAACCAGTTTTGGGATTTGAAGTGATGGCCAGTGATTACAATCACTTGTTGCTCTTATAGAGGACTGGGTTCAGTCCCCAGCTCACATTGGTCTGTAATTCCAGTTTCAGAGGATCTGTCATATCTTCTTCTGGCCTCCATGGGCACAGAATACAGTGGCACACAGACATACACATAGGCAAAATACCCATGTAATGGAATACATGTCACATGAAAGCAGAAGACGTGGCTATTTGAGAGAGGTAGATCCAGCAAGAGGGTAGGAAGAAGGATAGACTGTTGAAGGACCTGGGAAGGGAAATGAATAAGAACAAAGTAAAATGACATACAGTATTAAAAATGTTGTATTTAAACCCATGACTCTATGTGGTAACTTAAAAACAAAATCAGTAGAAAAAAATATTTTTTCCACATAGGCAATGAAAGGAAACTACAGAAAGAGGTGTGAGACACTGAAAGCAGACTACCCTTATGCCAGATTTTAAAAGTTAAATTACCTCTGAATTATAGGTGCACTTTAACTTTTCTTACTTTGTTTTTTTTTTTTTTTTCAAAATGATTTAAGAACCTTTTTCTTGTTGCTTGTTACTGACAGCCTTGAAAAGTAATTCTTAGGACTATTGTTTTTGAGTGTTTTATCTACACCCAATTGTAGTCAGGGAAGTCTGAATGAAAGATACTAGTTCAAGAAGAACTCACAACTCAAATAACCTATAATAAAACTGTTTATTATAATAATTTACCTTAACACCATGCTAATTAGATAATGTAAAGTTTTTTGTTTGTTTGTTTGTTTGTTTGTTTGCTTGGGTTTGGTTTGGTTTTCTTGAATCAGGATGACTCCCCGAGGATGTTCGGCTATTTCTGGCTTGGTAACATATGTCAGACATAATGGAGTAGCTAGTATCTGTTCCAGGTAGTTTAAGATATTATTTTTAAAGAGAATATTTTATGCTATAAAAAGATATACTTGAAACCCAGATGTGCTAAATCACACCTATGATTGAAGCATTGGAAGTCCAAGGCAAAATGATCCTGAGTTTGAATTCAACTTGCTCAGAGGAGAAGGGGTTGGTGATGGGGGAGGGACTCTGTGAAGGGGGACAAGAAAGGGGAACAGCAACTGTGATGTAATAAATGAATGAATAAATAAATAAATAAATAAATAAATAAATAAATCCTGTTTCATAAAAAATCTTGAAAAGTGTTTTTTTTTCCCATTTTTTATTAGGTATTTAGCTCATTTAAATTTCCAATGCTATACCAAAAGTCCCCCATACCCACCCACCTCCACTCCCCTACTCACCCACTCCCCCTTTTTGGCCCTGGTGTTCCCCTGTACTGGGGCATATAAAGTTTGCGTGTCCAATGGGCCTCTCTTTCCAGTGATGGCCGACTAGGTCATCTTTTGATACATATGCAGTTAGAGTCAAGAGCTCCGGGATACTGGTTAGTTCATAATGTTGTTCCACCTATAGGGTTGCAGACCCCTTTAGCTCCTTGGGTACTTTCTCTAGCTCCTCCATTGAGAGCCCTGTGATCCATCCATTAGCTGACTGTGAGCATCCACTTCTGTGTTTGCTAGGCCCCAGCATAGTCTCACAAGAGACAGCTACATCTGGGTCCTTTCGATAAAATCTTGCTAGTGTATGCAATGGTGTCAGTGTTTGGATGCTGATTATGGGGTGGATCCCTGGATATGGCAGTCTCTACATGGTCCATCCTTTCATCACAGCTCCAAACTTTGTCTCTGTAACTCCTTCCATGGGTGTTTTGTTCCCACTTCTAAGGAGGGGCATAGTGTCCACACTTCAGTCTTCATTTTTCTTGAGTTTCATGTGTTTAGGAAATTGTATCTTATATCTTGGGTATCCTAGGTTTTGGGCTAATATCCACTTATCAGTGAGTACATATTGTGTGAGTTCCTTTGTGAATGTGTTACCTCACTCAGGATGATGCCCTCCAGGTCCATCCATTTGGCTAGGAATTTCATAAATTCATTCTTTTTAATAGCTGAGTAGTACTCCATTGTGTAGATGTACCACATTTTCTGTATCCATTCCTCTGTTGAGGGGCATCTGGGTTCTTTCCAGCTTCTGGCTATGATAAATAAGGCTGCTATGAACATAGTGGAGCATGTGTCCTTCTTACCAGTTGGGGCATCTTCTGGATATATGCCCAGGAGAGGTATTGCTGGATCCTCCGGTAGTACTATGTCCAATTTTCTGAGGAACCGCCAGACTGATTTCCAGAGTGGTTGTACAAGCCTGCAATCCCACCAACAATGGAGGAGTGTTCCTCTTTTTCCACATCCACGCCAGCATCTGCTGTCACCTGAATTTTTGATCTTAGCCATTCTGACTGGTGTGAGGTGGAATCTCAGGGTTGTTTTGATTTGCATTTCCCTGATGATTAAGGATGTTGAACATTTTTTCAGGTGCTACTCTGCCATTCGGTATTCCTCAAGTGAGAATTCTTTGTTCAGTTCTGAGCCCCATTTTTTAATGGGGTTATTTGATTTTCTGAAGTCCACCTTCTTGAGTTCTTTATATATGTTGGATATTAGTCCCCTATCTGATTTAGGATAGGTAAAGATCCTTTCCCAATATGTTGGTGGTCTTTTTGTCTTATTGACGGTGTATTTTGCCTTGCAGAAACTTGGAGTTTCATGAGGTCCCATTTGTCAATTCTCGATCTTAAAGCACAAGCCATTGCTGTTCTGTTCAGGAATTTTTCCCCTGTACCCATATCTTCAAGGCTTTTCCCCACTTTCTCCTTTATAAGTTTCAGTGTCTCTGGTTTTATGTGAAGTTTCTTGATCCACTTAGATTTGACCTTAGTACAAGGAGATAAGTATGGATCGATTTGCATTCTTCTACATGATGACAACCAGTTGTGCCAGCACCAATTGTTGAAAATGCTGTCTTTCTTCCACTGGATGGTTTTAGCTCCCTTGTCGAAGATCAAGTGACCATAGGTGTGTGGGTTCATTTCTGGTTCTTCAATTCTATTCCATTGGTCTACTTGTCTGTCTCTATAACAGTACCATGCAGTTTTTATCACAATTGCTCTGTAGTAAAGCTTTAGGTCAGGCATGGTGATTCCACCAGAGGTTCTTTTATCCTTGAGAAGAGTTTTTGCTATCCTCGGTTTTTTGTTATTCTAGATGAATTTGCAAATTGCCCTTTCTAATTCGTTGAAGAATTGAGTTGGAATTTTGATGGGGATTGCATTGAATCTGTAGATTGCTTTTGGCAAGATAGCCATTTTTACAATGTTGATCCTGCCAATCCATGAGCATGGGAGATCTTTTCATCTTCTGAGATCTTCTTTAATTTCTTTCTTCAGAGACTTGAAGTTTTTATCATACAGATCTTTCACTTCCTTAGTTAGAGTCACTCCGAGATATTTTATATTATTTGTGGCTATTGAGAAGGGTGTTGTTTCCCTAATTTCTTTCTCAGCCTGTTTATTCTTTGTGTAGAGAAAGGCCATTGACTTGTTTGAGTTTATGTTATATCCAAGTACTTCACCGAAGCTGTTTATCAGGTTGAGGAGTTCTCTGGTGGAATTTTTAGGGTCACTTATATATACTATCATATCATCTGCAAAAAGTGATATTTTGACTTCCTCTTTTCCAATTTGTATCCCCTTGATCTCCTTTTGTTGTCGAATTGCTCTGGCTAGGACTTCAAGTACAATGTTGAATAGGTATGGAGTGAGTGGACAGCCTTGTCTAGTCCCTGATTTTAGTGAATTGCTTCCAGCTTCTCTCCATTTACTTTGATGTTGGCTGCTGGTTTGCTGTAGATTGCTTTTATCATGTTTAGGTATGGGCCTTGAATTCCTGATCTTTCCAAAACTTTTATCATGAATGGGTGTTGGATCTTGTCAAATGCTTTTTCTGCATCGAACGAGATGATCATGTGGTTTTTGTCTTTGAGTTTGTTTATATAATGGATTACATTGATGGATTTTCGTATATTAAACCATCCCTGCATCCCTGGAATAAAAACTACTTGGTCAGGATGGATGATTGCTTTAATGTGTTCTTGGATTCGGTTATGGAGAATTTTATTGAGGATTTTTGCATTGATATTCATAAGAGAAATTGGTCTGAAGTTCTCTTTGTTGGATCTTTCTGTGGTTTAGGTATCAGAGTAATAGTGGCTTCATAAAATGAGTTGGGTAGAGTACCTTCTACTTCTATTTTGTGAAATAGTTTGTGCAGAACTGGAATTAGATCTTCTTTGAAGTTCTGATAGAACTCTGCACTAAACCCGTCTGGTCCTGGGCTTTTTTTGGCTGGGAGACTATTAATAACTGCTTCTATTTCTTTAGGGGATATGGGACTGTTTAGATGGTCAACTTGATCCTGATTCAACTTTGGTACCTGGTATCTGTCCAGAAATTTGTCCATTTCGTCCAAGTTTTCCAGTTTTGTTGAGTATAGCCTTTTGTAGAAGGATCTGATGGTGTTTTGGATTTCTTCAGAATCTGTTGTTATGTCTCCCTTTTCATTTCTGATTTTGTTAATTAGGATTTTGTCCATGTGCCCGCTAGTGAGTCTAGCTAAGGGTTTATCTATCTTGTTGATTTTCTCAAAGAACCAATTCCTCATTTGGCTAATTCTTTGAATAGTTCTTCTTGTTTCCACTTGGTTGATTTCACCCCTGAGTTTGATTATTTCCTGCTGTCTACTCCTCTTGGGTGAATTTGCTTCCTTTTTTTCTAGAGCTTTTAGATGTGTTGTCAAGCTGCTAGTATGTGCTCTCTCCTGTTTCTTCTTGGAGGCACTCAGAGCTATGAGTTTCCCTCTTAGAAATGCTTTCATTGTGTCCCATATGTTTGGGTACGTTGTGGCTTCATTTTCATTAAACTCTAAAAAGTCTTTAATTTCTTTCTTTATTCATTCCTTGACCAAGGTATCATTGAGAAAAGTGTTGTTCATTTTCCACGTGAATGTTGGCTTTCCATTATTTATGTTGTTATTGAAGATCAGCCTTAGTCCATGGCGTTCTGATAGGATGCATGGGACAATTTCAATATTTTTGTATTTGTTAAGGTCTGTTTTGTGACCAATTATATGGTCAATTTTGGAGAAGGTACTATGAGGTGCTGAGAAGAAGGTATATCCTTTTGTTTTAGGATAAACGTTCTGTAGATATCTGTTAAATCCATTTGTTTCATAACTTCTGTTATGAAACAAATGGATTTAACAGATATCTGTGTCCCTGTTTAGTTTCTGTTTCCAAGATCTGTCCCTTGATGAAAGTGGTGTGTTGAAGTCTCCCACTATTATTGTGTGAGGTGCAATGTGTGCTTTGAGCTTTACTAAAGTGTCTTTAATGAATGTGGCTGCCCTTGCATTTGGAGCGTAGATATTCAGAATTGAGAGTTCCTCTTGGAAGATTTTACCTTCGATGAGTATGAAGTGTGAGGGACACTTGTCTTTTTTGATAACTTTGGGTTGGAAGTCGATTTTATCCGATATTAGAATGGCTAAGCCAGCTTGTTTCTTCAGACCATTTGCTTGGAAAATTGTTTTCCAGCCTTTCACTCTGAGGTAGTGTCTGTCTTTTTCCCTGAGATGGGTTTCCTGTAAGCAGCAGAATGTTGGGTCTTGTTTGTGTAGCCATTCTGTTAGTCTGTGTCTTTTTATTGGGGAATTGAGTCCATTGATATTAAGAGATATTAAGGAAAGTAATTGTTGCTTCCTTTTATTTTTGTTGTTAGAGTTGGCATTCTGTTCTTGTGGTTGTCTTCTTTTTGGTTTGTTGAGGTATCATTTTCTTGCTTTTTCTAGGTTGTGGTTTCTGTCCTTGTATTGGTTTTTTTCTGTTATTATCCTTTGAAGGGCTGGATTCGTGGAAAGATATTGTGTGAATTTGGTTTTGTCGTGGAATACTTTGGTTTCTCCATCTATGGTAATTGAGAGTTTGGCCGGGTATAGTAGCCTGGGCTGGCATTTGTGTTCTCTTAGTGTCTCTATAACATCTGTCCAGGGTCTTCTGGCTTTCATAGTCTCTGGTGAAAAGTCTGGTGTAATTCTGATAGGCCTTCCTTTATATGTTACTTGACCTTTCTCCCTTACTGCTTTTAATATTCTATCTTTATTTAGTGCATTTGTTGTTCTGATTATTATGTGTCGGGAGGAATTTCTTTTCTGGTCCAGTCTATTTGGAGTTCTCTAGGCTTCTTGTATGTTCATGGGCATCTCTTTCTTTATGTTTGGGAAGTTTTTTTCTATTATTTTGTTGAAGATATTAGCTGGCCCTTTAAATTGAAAATCTTCATTCTCATCAATTCCTATTATCCGTGGGTTTGGTCTTCTCATTGTGTCCTGGATTTCCTGGATGTTTTGAGTTAGGATCCTTTTGCATTTTGTATTTTTTTTTGACTGTTGTGTCGATGTTCTCTATGGAATCTTCTGCACCTGAGATTCTCTCTTCCATTTCTTGTATTCTGTTGCTGATGCTCGCATCTATGGTTCCAGATCTCTTTCCTAGGGTTTCTATCTCCGGCGTTACCTCGCTTTGGGTTTTTTTTTTTTTTTCTGTGTCTACTTTCCTTTTTAGTTCTAGTATGGTTTTGTTCATTTCCATCACCTGTTTGGTTGTGTTTTCCTGCTTTTCTTTAAGGGCCTGTAACTCTTTAGCAGTGCTCTCCTGTAATTCTTTAAGTGACTTATGAAAGTCCTTCTTGATGTCCTCTATCATCATCATGAGAAATGTTTTTAAATCTGGGTCTAGATTTTCGGTTGTGTTGGGGTGCCCAGGACTAGGTGGGGTGGGAGTGCTGCGTTCTGATGATGGTGAGTGGTCTTGATTTCTGTTAGTAGGATTCTTACGTTTGCCTTTCGCCATCTGGTAATCTCTGAAGCTAGCTGTTATAGTTGTGTCTGTTAAGAGCTTGTTCTTCAGGTGACTCTGTTAGCCTCTATAAGCAGACCTGGGAGGCTAGCTCTCTCCTTAGTTTCAGTGGGCGGAGTATTCTCTGCAGGCAAGCTCTCTTCTTGCAGGAAAGGTACCCAGATATCTGGTGTTCGAACCTGCCTCCTGGCAGAAGTTGTGTTCCACTCACCAGAGGTCTTAGGATCCCGTGTGGAATCCTGTGTGGGCCCTTGTGGGTGTCGGGCGATTCCGCTGGCAAGGTACCCCGGTGCTCGAGGGCAGCGGAAGGGACTTGTGCCCCAGGTCAGGCCCGGGTAGTCTGCTTCCCTAATTACCGCAGTCTCAGGTTCCTCGCGATTGGATTGGGGCAGACGCTGTGTTCTACTCACCAGAGGTCTTAGGATCCTGTGGGGAATCCTGTGTGGCCCTTGCGGGTGTCAGGCGATTCCGCTGGCAAGGTACCCTGGTGCTCTAGTGGAGTGGAAGGCTTGAAAAGTGTTCTTTTTTTTTTTTCCATTTTTTATTAGGTATTTAGCTCATTTACATTTCCAATGCTATACCAAAAGTCCCCCATATCCACCCACCCCCACTCTCCTACCCACCCACTCCCCCTTTTTGGCCCTGGCGTTCCCCTGTACTGGGGCATATAAAGTTTGCAAATCCAATGGGCCTCTCTTTCCAGTGATGGCCGACTAGGCCATCTTTTGATACATATGCAGCTAGAGTCAAGAGCTCCGGGGTACTGGTTAGTTCATAATGTTGTTCCACCTATAGGGTTGCAGATCCCTTTAGCTCCTTGGGTACTTTCTCTAGCTCCTCCATTGGGAGCCCTGTGATCCATCCATTAGGTGACTGTGAGCATCCACTTCTGTGTTTGCTAGGCCCCGGCATAGTCTCACAAGAGACAGCTACATCTGGGTCCTTTTGATAAAATCTTGCTAGTGTATGCAATGGTGTCAGCGTTTGGATGCTGATTATGGGGTGGATCCCTGGATATGGCAGTCTCTACATGGTCCATCCTTTCATCTCAGCTCCAAACTTTGTCTCTGTAACTCCTTCCAAGGGTGTTTTGTTCCCAATTCTAAGGAGGGGCATAGTGTCCACACTTCAGTCTTCATTCTTCTTGAGTTTCATGTGTTTAGCAAATTGTATCTTATATCTTGGGTATCCTAGGTTTGGGGCTAATATCCACTTATCAGTGAGTACATATTGTGTGAGTTCCTTTGTGAATGTGTTACCTCACTCAGGATGATGCCCTCCAGGTCCATCCATTTGGCTAGGAATTTCATAAATTCATTCTTTTTAATAGCTGAGTAGTACTCCATTGTGTAGATGTACCACATTTTCTGTATCCATTCCTCTGTTGAGGGGCATTTGAAAAGTGTTCTTATAAAACAATTTGAATCACTGTGCTGCTATGTGAATTTTGTCATATCTGAGTACTGGCCTAGTGATCAGATATTTAGTCATGATGAGGATAAAATTTGTGCACCCTACTTTTGACTTATTGTAGCAGACCTGTACAAGTGATGCAGTTCTTATTTGGAATATTAGTTTTTACATTTATTTGTGTGTGTGTGTGTGTTTGTATTTGTCTGTCTGTCTGTCTGTCTGTGTATAAGCACATCCCCAGTGGGCATGTGGAGGTCAGAAGTCAGTTTTCTCTTTTTGTCATGTGGGTCCTCAGGAATCAATCCCTGGTTGGCCACACCAAAAAGGCCTTTGCTGTTGAGGCTTTCAGCTGACAGGAATATTACCTTTTAATTTGTGTCTTTTATGTTTACACTTTAGGTGGAACTCTCCTCAGTCTCTTAGGAACAGGACTGGGCAGAGACCCAGCTCTGATTCGGGTGCTTGTGGACAATCATCCTTGTGATATTGTGAACTTAACGGAAGTGAACATTTGGTGTGAGACTCCTCCAGCTGTACTACCACCCAGGGCAGATGTTCTCACTGTCCTAGCCTCTGTGGAGATCTGGGCTGGCAACACTTCCTTCTTCCATGGACCAAGCTTGGTGGGGAAGGGCTTTACCTTCACATATGAAGCAGCAGCAACACCAGTGGTCACTGCTATGTGGGGAGAATTCAGGAACAACAGTGTGAGGTTTTATGTGGAAGGAAGTAACATCTCTGACTCAGTCATTCTTTTGGGGTCCTTGAAATGTGAACTTGAAGTACAATTTTTTGGTGATAGCATGAACTTGTCTGGGTGCTTTTTTCCTCTCCATAGTTTGGAAGCCGGGGTCTATACTCTCCAAGTTCGTCACAAGAGGATGGGGTTTGCCAATATGTCTGTGGTGCCTCAGAAATTTGAGTTGTCACCTCAGATTATTGCCATCTTCCCAACACATGGGTCTAAATGTGGTGGGACAGTACTTACTGTGAAGGGCATGGCCTTCAGTTCCAGAAAGAGGTCAGTTCATGTTGACATTTCAGGCCCTTTTGCTTGCATGATTTTGAGTTTGGAAGACCACACAGTCCTATGCCAGACCAGATTTGTGGGTGACCAATTTTCTGAAGCATCACTGGCTCTAAACATCACAGTTCTGGTCAATGGGCTGACCAGCAAGTGTAAGGGGAACTGTACACTCTTCATAGAGGAAGCAGCAACTCCTATTGTGGATGCTTTGACTATAAGCATCAGTGGGTCTCTAACCATGGTGCTGATGAGAGGCCGGAGGTTAGCTACCACTGCTGATGAGCCAATAGCATTTGTGGATGATCAACTTCCCTGCCACACAACATTCTTCAATACCAGCCATGTGGCATGCCAGATAAGAGATTTGGCCCCAGGCTTCCACTATCTGTCAGCTGTTCATACAAGTGCTGGATATGCTTGCCTCAATAGTGTTTCTAGAAACTTCTTCATCGTGCCTCAGGTGCTTGATTATTTTCCTAAGGACTTTAGCATCCATGGTGGAAGTCTCTTGACGATAAAAGGCACAGCCCTGCGAGGATGGAAAGCTACAGTTGTCTATGTTGGCCGGCAGGCTTGTCTAACAGTGAACTTCAGCTCTGACTTCATCCAGTGCATTGTTCCTGCAGGAAATGGCTCTGCTGCTCTGGAAATTGATGTGAATGGAGTTTTATACCACATAGGACTTGTTGATTACAGCAGTATCTTCACCCCAGAATTGCTTTCTGTTTCACGGAGCCAAGACATCTTAACCTTTACAGTGGCCCGGATCTCAGGGGCTGCAAATGTTGACATTTTTATTGGGACATCACCGTGTCTAGGTGTTGCTGGCAACCGTACAGTTCTCCAGTGCATGGTCCCTCTGCTTCCTGCTGGGGAGTATCTTGTCACAGGTTATGATCACAGCCGAGGGTGGGCCTCATCCACTCTCATTCTTGTGCTGAGAGCCACTGTGACCTCAGTGACCAAGAACTATGGTAAGTAGAGAATATAAGACAGAATATTTCTCTATAAAGTGAATTAATTGTTAGTCTCAGTTCTAGGAAGAGAGGTACCAACATCACTAGAGGATAACAAAGACAAAACAAAACAAAAAAAAAAAAAAGAAAAAAGAAAGATAGGCCCTAGGTGACCCCTTGAGCCCTTATAGTCACAGGTCACAGGGTCTTCTTCAGGCCTATCTTGTGAGGTCTCATATATTTATCTTCATTTTTCATCATAGAAATTCCACATATTTCCAAAGTATTTGATTTTATTTTAATTTCAAGCAACCACTTCTTCACTGAACAAGTGTTTTATATTTAATATCAGTTGCTAAAGCTCATTATTTGACTGTAGAAGAGTATAAATGTGTTCACCTATTTTAGACATATACTGATTTGTATTTAAAACAAGTTCACATTCAGTAGCATTGATTTTTTGCTGTCTTGTAATGGTTCACAGGTGAATTCATACTCCACCAATAATATGCCAGTGCCATAGTGCAAGTGTGCTGGTTAAATGTAAACAAATATTTATTTTCTATTTTATGTGTATGTATGTGTGCCTAGGTGGATATATGTGCACTCAAGGTGCCCATGGAGGCTGGAAAAGGGCATCAGATCTCTAGGCAATGGTGTTACAGGCAGTGTGAGCTGCCAATGGTGGGTGCTGTAACCAAACTCCAGCCTTCTGGTAGGGGACTGAGTGCTCTTAACCCTGTGTCATCTCTACGGCTTCCAACTTTATTCTTTTTCTTTTAGATACACTGGCATTTGTTTAGTTTTTTTTCCTTTTAAAGTCTCTGTTCACTTACTTTGCTGAAGTAGTTCAATCATGATTGCGATTTAAAAACATGGAGGAAATCATTCAATTCCTATTGTTGGGGCAATACCCATGATATTTCATAGACACTTGGCTTCTGCTGAGTGGGATTCTGTTAGGATCAGGATTTGCATTTGGGGGCAGTGGTTAATATTGCTAATGTAGCTTTGCTTTTTCTAAGATTTGGCTTCCTTACTTAATAAAAGACTTTAGGCTGGATAGTCTATAAATTCTTCTCTCTATTCTTCAAGAAACGATATTTTTTAATGGTGAAAAAGTACCATAAAATGCACCTACAGCGGGAGACATCACCCTTGAGTGGTTGAGCTTCTGAGAAAGGACCTCCCTTCCTCTAATGCAGTGGCTCTCACCCTTCCTAATGCTGCAACTCACCCTTTAATACAGTTCCTCAATGTTATGGTGACCCTCAACCATAAAATTATTTTTGTTATTTCACAACTGTAGTCTTGCTACAGTTCCCTATGAAAGGGTTCTTTGACCCCAAAAGAATCGCTGCTCTAGTGGAGACTGAATCTCTGCATCTCTGAGTGACCCAGCAATCTGGACTAACTTTGCTTACCTAAGAACTTTAAAACATGTCTTTACTGTGTCAATTATTGATAGTGGCAGAAGTGGAACAGTAATTGGAGGTATTAGATGTTAAACTCTTGATTGAGGAAATTTGTATAATGAGGTTCTAGTTATCTATCAACATGAAATGGAATCTATGAAGGTCTGGAAAAATATCTGTGCAGTAATTTTAAGTAAATGAAAGAGCTTCAGGATAATATGCACATAATGAACCCTTTCTAAATAATGTATATATTATATATACATATATTATACACACACATACATGCACACACATATAAATACATGTTATATATACATGATATATATACATGTTATATATACATGCTTTATATATGTGTTATATATGTATATTTATGTATATATATAAAATGTACACACACACATATATACATATATACATATATACATATATACATATATATATATTATATAAGCAGTGGTTAATGTAGCTAATATAGCCTTGCTTGCATATATATGTTATATATGTTTTATATATATATATATACATGTTTGATTGTGATTTAAAAACATAGAGGGGATCATTCAATCTATATATATACATATATATATATATACATATATATATATCACATATATACACATAGATATAATGTTTGCTAAAGAGTCGTACATAGGTGGTTAGAAGAAAATCTTTTGTTTCCATTTTATGCTTTTTTGGTATAGAAATAATTTTTGGTATAGAAAAACTCAAAGCGGTAAATTAGCTATTTATACATTGTGACTATAGTTTTTAAACACTGCCCAACACACACAAAAAAGCTGCATGTCAGAGCCAAGCAGAGAGGCGCATGGAGGTGCTGGGATCAGCCGTACACATTGTGTGGGGGTTGAGAAGGCTGAATAGCAAGGGAATGATGCTTGAACTTTGTGTGCAATATGCCAAGTCTTGCCTCATCAGTGATGCGCCTGGGATTTGTCTCTGAAGGTTGCCTGGGTGGAAGGCTTTTGCATGTGCTCGGAGCAGGATTTTCTCCAGGGAACATCTCAGCTGCCGTATGTGGTGCTCCATGCCAAGTCTTGGCTAATGCGACAGTGTCTGCCTTCAGCTGCTTGGTTCTGCCCCTGCATGGTAAGAAAAAAACCACATGTAAACATTTTTAAAGATCATATCCTTTGGTCCTTTCTATTTCTGTTTTGCTACTATACTGACTACTACTGAGAGTAGAATTTCCTCTTTTCTATCAAAGATGGTAGACCCTTGGGCCTGAGGAGGTGGCTCAGTGGCTAAATTGCTGGCTTTGTAAGAATGAGAACTTGAGTTTAGAAACTGCACCAATTGTTTATTGTAATGGTACATGACTATAACCCAGGAGTGGCTGGAGGTGCAGAGACATGTGAATGCCCAGAACTCGCTGAGTAGGCATTTCAGCTGAAAGGTAAACTCTGGTTCAATAAATCTGTCTTAAAAATAAGGTGAAGAGTGATGAAGACACTTGAAGCCAACTTCTGAACTCCATGCACACACCTAGGCCAGTGTATCAGCCTACACACATACATAACCTCCCATACTCAGCCATGTACAGCTTACACATGCATATAACACTTACATAGACAAAAAGAATATCATTAGGAATCATTTTGTTGATTGTTTTGTTTTGGCTGACTGGTTCTACCCTAGATCTCTGGGCTAGCCAGTTTCTGGTTCCTGGCCATCCAGGAAATGTTGGGCATGGGCTTCAAGTTAAACCAGTCATTGGTTGGCTTCATCCACATGTTTTACAAACACTATTGCCTCAACATATGCTACAGGTAAGATGGAGTGTAGGTCAAGGATTTGGTTGTTGGGTTGTCCAGGTTTTTCCTTCCGTAGCCTTCAGAGTACCTTCCAATACCAAAGAGACTAGAATGTAGTGCTGAAGGCTCCATGTGGGAACTAGCTCAACCTCTCTATGTTCAGTGAGCTGTGTGGATGTTGTCCTTGGCAATGGGGCTCCACTGTCATGTTTTGTTCTAGCATCAGCCTGGGTTATTTGGGGATTTCCAAAGGACCTTCTTTCCTAGAAACTCAAGCAAATGAAGCCCTGACCCACCACTGGAAGCCTTGCTTAGCTACAAAGGATAGCCACTTCAGACTCCCTATCCTCCATTGCTAGGAGTCCTAACTAGGGTCACCCTTATAGATTCCCAGAAGTTTCCGTTGCCCTAGTTTTCCACACCACCCCCAAATGCTCCTAGCTGTGTCTTTCCAAATTCTCTCCTTCCATCCCTTCCCCCTAACCTGATCTCTTCTGATCCTGTCTCCTCTTGCCTCAGTCTACCCCAAATCTATTCTATTTCCCCTTTCAGGGAAATCCATGCATCTTTTCTAGAGCCTCCTTTTTACCTAATTTCTCTGGGTCTGTGGATTGTAGTGTGATTATCATTTAGTTAACAGCTAATACTCACTTATACATAAATAAATACCACATTTCTATTTCTGGATCTGGGTTACCCCACTCAGGATAATTTTTTTGTGGATGCATCCATTTGCTTTCAAATTTTATGATGTCATAGTTTTTAACAGCTGAGTAAATGTATCACATTTTCTTATCTATTCTTTGGTTGAGTGATGTCTAGATTGTTTTCAGCTTCTGGCTATTATGAATAAAACCCCAGTAAACATAGTTGATCAAGTGCCCTTATGTTAGGATAGTGTTCTTTGGCTATATGCCCTGGAGTGGTAGAACTGGGTCTTGAGGTAGATCAATTCCCAGTTTTTTGAGGAACCTACCATAGTGATTTTCACAGTGGCTGTACAAGTTTCTACTCTCACTGGCAATGGAGGAGTGTTCCCCTGTCCCACATCCTCGCCAGCATGAGCCATCTCTTGTGTTTTTGATCTTAGCCACTCCACAGGTGTAAGATGGAATCTCAAAGTAGTTTTGATTTGTATTTCCCTGATGGCTAAGGATACTGAGCATTTCTTTAAGTGTTTTCACCTATCAAAGATTTCTATACTGAGAATTCTGTGTTTATATATGTATCCCCATTTTAAATTGTATTATTTTGTCTTTGATATCTAGTATATCTCTCTCTGTCTGTCTGTCTGTCTGTCTCTGTGTGTGTCTATAGGGTCTTCAATTTCATCTTGTTAATCAACATGTCTGTTTTTATGCCACTACCATGCAGTTTTTATTACTATAGTTCTGCAGTACAACTTGAAATCAGGGTGATGGTATATCTAGAAATCCTCTTATTGTTCAGGATTATCTTAGCTATCTTGGAATTTTTGTTTCCTAAGTGAAGTAGAGAATTGTACTTTTAATGTCTGTAAAGCATTGTGTTGGTTTTTTTTTTTTTTTTTGGATGGGTATTGTGTTGAATCTGTATATTGCTTTGGTATGATAGCCATTTAAAAATCATTATCATATCAATTCTATTGATCCATAAGTATAGGAGATCTTTCCATCTTCTGATATTTTCTTTAATTTCTTTCCTCAAAGACTTGAAGTTTTTATTATACAAGTCTTTGAACTGCTTGGTTAGAGTTATCCCAAGACATTTTATATTATTTGGACCTATTGTGAATGGTGGTGTTTCCTGGATTTCTTTCGTAGTCCATTTGTTGTTTGTATACAGAAGGATATTGGTTTTGAGTTAATCTTGTATCCAGCCACTTTGTTGAAAGTGTTTATCAGCTGTAGGAATTTTTTGGTGGAACTTGGGGTCACTTATGGATACTGTCATATCATCTGCAAGTATCAATACTTCGGCTTCCCTCTTTCTAGTTTGTAAAACCTTGATCTCCTTTAGTTGCTTTTTTTGCTCTAGCTGAAACTTGAAGTACTATATTGAGTAGATATGAAGAGAGTGGACAATCTTATATTGTTTCTGATCTTAGTGGAATCGCTTCAATCTCTTTCCATTTAATTTGATGTTGGCTATAGGTTTGCTGTAAATTGCTTTATGTTTAGGTATGTTCCTTGAATCCCTAATCTCTCCAGGACTTTTACCATGAAAGGGTTTTGGATTTTGTCTAAGTTTTTTTTTTCTTTTTGTCTTTTTTTGTCAAAGGATCGTCTGCTGAGATGATCATGTGGTTTTATTCTTTCAGTTTGTTTGTAGTGGATTTCAATGACTGATTTTCATACACCGGACCATTCCTCCATCTCTGGGGTGGAGCCTACTAGACCCCTGTGGATGATTATTTTGATGTGTTCTTAGATTGGGCTTGCAAGTGTTTTATTGAGTAGTTTTTCATCTGTGCTCAAAAGGGAAATAGGTGTATAATTCTCTTTCATTTTTGAGTCTTTATGTGGTTTGGGTATCAGGATACCTATGGCCTCATCAAACAAATTTGACAATGTTCCTTCTGTTTCTATTTTGTGAATAAATTTGAGTAGCATTGGTATTAACTCTTCTTTGAAAGCCCAGTAGAACATTACTCTAAAATTGTCTGGCCCTGGGCTTTTTCAGTGGCTGAGGGGAGGAGACTTTTAATGACTGCTTCTATATCCATAGGGGTTATAGGTACATTAAGTTGTTTCTTTGATCTTGATTTAATTTTGGTAGGTAGTATCTATCAAGAAAATTACCCATTTCTTTTACATTTTTCAATTAGATAGAGTACAGGTTTTAAAAATATGTCCCTATGATTCTATCACCTCAGGGTTTGTTGAGATTGCCTCTCTTTTTATTTCTTATTTTGTTAATTTGGATGTTCTCTTCTCACTGTCTTAGTTTGGACAAGGGTCTATATTGTTGATTATTCTCCAAGAATTAACTCATTGATTCATTGATTCGTTTGTATTCTCTTTGTTTCTATTTTATTGATTTCAGCCCTGAATTTGATTATTTGCTACCACCTACTCCTCTTGCATGTGTTTGTTTCTTTGTTGTTCTAAAGCTTTCAAATGCTGTTAAGTTGCTAGTATGAGCTCTCTCTGATTTCTTTTTGAAGGCATTTAGTGTTATGAACTTTCTTCTTAGCACAGTTTCATTGTGTCCCATAAGTTTGGGTATGTTGTGTATTACTTTTTATTGAATTCTAGGAAGTCTTAATTAATTTCTTTATTTCTGCCTTCACCTTTTTTTCCCCATTCTATAGAGAGTTGTTCAATTTCCATGAGTTTGTAAGAGTTAAGTTGTTTTTCTTGTTGATATCCAGCTTTAATCCATGGTTGTTGGACAGAGTGTAAGGCATTATTTCAATTTTCTTGTATCTGTTGAGACATTGTATCTGTTGAGACATTGTATCTGTTGAGACATTGTATCTGTTAAGACATTGTATCTGTTGAGACATTGTATCTGCACGTGTGGTCAGTATTGGAGAAATTCTCATGAGCTGCTGAGAAGAAGTTGTATTCTTTTGTTTTTGGCTGAAATGCTTTGTAAATATCTGTTAGGTCTCTTTGGTTTATAATATCTGTTAGTTCCAATAGTTGTTTGTTTGTTTAGTTTTTGCCTCAATGACTATTGGTGAGAATGGGGTAATTAATTTTTCCATTATCACTGTGTGAGGTTAAGTAGTGTTTGCTTGTCTGCTTGTTTGTTTGTTTACAAAATTGGGTGCCCTTGTGTTTGAGGAACAGATGTAAAGAATTGGGATATCATATTGGTGGATGTAGTGTTTTTCCCTCTCTTTTGACTAATTTGGAATAAAGTTTATTTTGTTAAATATTAAAATTAAAATGGCTACATCAGCTTGCTTCTTGTGTCCATTTGCATGGAATACTATTTTCCAACTATTTACCCTGAGATAATGGCTGTCCTTGATGTTGAGGTGTGTTTCTTGTATGCAGCAGATCCTGTCTTCTCATCCATTCTGTTAGTCTGTTTTGTTGTTGTTGTTGTTGTTGTTGTTGTTGTTGTTGTTAAATTGGAGAATTGAGACCATTAATATTAAGACATATCAATACCAGTGACTATTACTTCCTATTATATTGGCGGTGATGGCAATGGTGGTGGTGATGATGGTGTATGTATGTGTGCATGCCTGCATGTATGCTTGCCTTCTTTTGATTTTGCTGGTATGAAATTATTTACTTCCTATGTAAATTTTTTATGGGCATAGCTAACCTCCTTGGGTTGGATTTTTTTTTTTTTTATTCTCCTAGTTTCTTCTGTTGGACTGGATTAGTAGATAGATAAGTTTATTTTTGACTTTACCATGAAATTTCTCATTTTCTCCATGTATGGTGATTAAAGTTTTTGCTGGGTATAGTAGTCTGGGCTGACATCTGTGGTCTCTTAGAGTCTGCAGCACATCTGTCTAGACTGCTTTGGCTTTTAGTATCTCCATTGAGAAGTCAGGTGTAATTCAAGTGTTTTTGCCTTTATATGTTACATGGTATTTTTCCCCTTGCAGCTTTAACTATTCTTTCTTCTGTATGTTTAGTGTTTTGATCTTTATGTCGTGAGAGGACTTTCTTTTCTGGTTTAATCTACTTGGTGTTCTGTAACCTTTTTCTACCTTTCTAAGCAGGTTGTTTTTGAGGTTAGGGAATTTTTCTTCTGTTATTTTGTTGAAAATATTTTCTGGGCCTTTGAATTGGGAATCTTTTATTTCTGTTCCCATTAATCTTAGGTTTGATCTCTTCATAGTGTCCCAGATTTCCTGGATGTTTAGTTTGTCTTAGGGCTTTTTTTTTTTTTTTTTAGATTTAATGTTTTCTTTTGTAAGTGTATCTATTTCTTCGATTGTATCTTTGCTATCTGAGATTCTCTCTCATCTCCTGTGCTTTGTTGGTGATGCTTGCATCTGTAGGTGAGCATAGGGTGTCTGCCTGAGTTGGAGTAGCAGGGTAGAAGGAAAGCTGGGGTGGCGGGAGATAGATGGTCTGTGGTGTCAATAAGAGGTGTGGACAGTGGGAGGGGGCACAGCAGGTATTCTGCTGCAGTGATAGGTGTGACCCTCAGGATCAGGGTTAAGTCCCACAGAGGTTTAAAAAAAAACTTTCTCATATCGCTATCTCTATCTCTATCTCTATCTCTATCTCTATCTCTATCTCTATCTCTATCTATCTATCTATCTACCTACCTACCTACCTATCTATCTATCTATCTATCTATCTATCTATCTATCTATCTATCTATCGATCTATCATCTATCTCACTATCTATCTCACATGAATTAATAAACTTCAAAACAACTTAGTATTATTTTAATATATTAAACTTTAACCCTTTAACCAGCAAAAGGAAAAAAAAAATGAAGTGTTTAGGCTCAGGTAAATCTTGGCACTGTAAGTTTGGAAACTCATATAGGAAAAAATAAATTAGCATACTATAAAGGATTTGGTTAAGTGTTAGAAACTGAGAATTAGCTCTTTGGGTTTTGAAAAGGAGCAACACTGGAATTAAAGGCTGTAACACTTTCTATGGCCACAAGGTGGCACCAAACACTCATCAATCACACAAACACATTTCTAGTTCATTAAAACAGTCTTTGAAAAGAAGCCTATTCTTATGGTCTTGTGAAGGTCTACTCCATGCTCCTTATGTAAGATCCAGGTGCAGGTTTGGGGATTCTTTGAACCTTCTGAAACTAAACTAAATGCTCCGTGTTCGATTGTGTTTTTATTTATTCCTGTGAAAGTATGTGTTTAATAGACAACAATTGGTTAAGAGATTGCTCATGAGAAACTGTTAGAAATCACTAGTAATTCTCCTGCTGCATAGGATTGCATGTGACCAGCAGCATGAGGAATCTGTGTAGTCCAGAGAGATTGTCGGAGGAAAATCAGCTACAATCCTCACACCTGTATTCCAGTTGCCATTTGCAGAGGATTCATCCATCTTTCTATATTGCTAGACCTGCCCTCCCGAACCGTCTCAGCGTTAATCAGCCAGTGGCCTTTGGAAAGTCTTGGCATCTTCCTCTGCTACAATAGTATACTGTGCCTGTGCCCCGGGCTACTTCTGCAGCCTTGCCTGGGAACCTGTTAGACATGATCCTCAGGATTCATGTTAGCTAAAACGTTGTACACAAACATCTTGATGTTCTCTGATTTCCTACATTGTTGCCTAACCTAAAGCTCAAAACCAGGTAGTTTATTAAACAAGTTCTAGACATGTTTGGGAGCATCACAGATGTTGGCCTGCAATTTGGTCCTAGTTTTGTTATTAACAGTAGTGCTGTTTTCTGGTTTATGATCTTGCTGCTAAATACTATTCTCCCCCCTTTCACTCTTTCTCTTTCTTCCTCTCTGTGCAAACATGTGGTGTACACGCATGCTTGTGGTATGTGTGTATGTGTTGTGTGATACATTAGGGAGACATGAACAAATATCTCCTCACCCCAGATTTGGAGTTTGTACACACCAAAGTAAGGATACTGTCAAAGTTCAGGTTGGTGAACCAAATAGTTTTATTTGGGTTACTCACAGTAGTATGGGTGAGGGGTTATTTACAGGAGCCGAGTCTCTTCAGGCAGATCAGCTGGTCTCCTCTGCTTCTTCCGTGCAGCTTAGCTGACATGCCTTTTTGGGGCAGCTCAGCTTATTTGAAAGTGTGTTATACACCACTTATGTGTGTTCAGGGAAAGAGGGACCTAGTAAATCTGGTCAGTTTCAGGGACTTCCTACGATTTTTGAATTGTTTACTTCCTGAGTTAATGAACCTCCTTCAGAATGGAATATTTTATCTCAGAAAAAATTTCTACACGACAGCATTATGTGATCATGTATGCAAAGTGTGTGCTGATGTGTATATGCACATGAGTGCATACATGCAGTGTATATGCATGCATTTGTGGGCGTGCATTGCTTCTTTGTTTTGTTTGTTTTTTGAGGCAGGGTTTCTATGTGTGTAGCCTTATCGGTCTTAGAACTGCTGTGTAGACCAGGCTGGCCTAAAACTTGTAGAGATCTGACTGTCTCTGCATCCCAAGTGCTGGAATTAAAGGTGTGCACTACCACCACTTGGTACATTGTTTGTTTATATATATACATACACACACACACACACACACACACACACACACACACACACACACACACACATATATATATATATATACATGCATGTGGCATGTGTATGCATTTGGTGTGATTGTCTGTGAATGTGCCAAGTATGTGTCTGTGTTTCTAAAATGACTGCATATAGCCTGACCCTCTTCCTGTTTATATGGCTCCTTTTTCCTTCCACAGTTCACTGCTCCCCTCTTCTCCTTTGGTCTTTTGTTTGTACTCCTCAAATTTAACGAGGTCACTTTGAATTCTGACCCTTGGTTTGAAATATTTTCAGTTTGATTTTTGCATGATAGAGGGATGGTTCCTCTCCCAGATCGTAGATAAACGTCTTAAGATGCGAGCTTTCCTAATTATGGTTTGCTTGTTCTAATGCCATGTACGGATGTGTTTCCCTTTTAGAGAAGAATGGGGAATTAAAGAGGGAGATGAGAAAACTTCCTTGGCTGCTTTTGGGGTCAACTATCTTTAACTCCCCTCAGATTACACTTCTAGCAAAAGAATATTTCTCTATACAATGGGTGCTAAAACATCTGGTTAGATGAAATTCATATTTCACTTTTGTTTAAAAATGCTCAAGATCTTTGATCTTCAGGATTCTTTTTTTTTTTTTTTTTTTTTTTTTTTTTGCATTTCTTTGGATTATACCAAATGACTTTTTCATGGAAACTTTAACTTTTCCATGAGGCATGAAGAGCTAAAGCGATTAAGGTCACAGCGCTATTTAGTGAGGGAACTTTGAATAAAACCCATGGATTTTGATCCCCAGCCTTGGGTGCTTTTCATAATCCACCCTGTCAATTTGCATCTACTTAGTCACCTATAATGAATTCATTATTTTATAGGTGTTGAGCCTGTTTTTATTTGCCTTGGGGCTCAGGAACTAGAAAGGTCTTGTGTTTTTGTCTACCCACAAGAGAATCGTACCATCAGCTTTTTTTTTTTCTCCTGCAATTATTCATTCAAAACATTCCCAGATAATGTCCTGGTTATCAGGTGCTTTGGGATGCAGGAGCAGGCATAGCAGCATTTGGGTGTGATAGCATAACTACAAATCCTGTTGCATGTGCTTACCTCGAGAGGTCCTCGCTGTCAGGGCTGGGTTGAGATAGCAATTGTGGACTCATGCCCAAAGATACAGATGTTTGTTGTGTACCCGAGAGGATGGGCTAGCTGCAGATGGAGCAGGCTAGAGTTCCTTTTCTTCTCATGTTCACTTTAGGATTTTCAGACAGTTGCTGCTAAAATGCCTCACCAGACACCTGGTCTTCTGCCCATTAAAAGTTACGGACACTGCATTATTTTTGTTCTTTTGTTGGAGCTAAAGTTTGACTACATAACTCCAGTTGGCTTGCAAATGGGTTACAATGTAGACCACGCTGGCCTCATACTCATAGATCTACTGGATGCCTCTCTCTCCTGGATAGCGGGATCATGCTTGCCTTATTGCTACTTTTATGTCTCTTCCTTGTCCCAGAGAAATGGGGCAAAATACTTGCTTTCTGCTTTATGAAATAATACTGATCATTTTAATACCCAGAGAGTTCTGTTGACCAAGGAGTTCCATAAAGAGCAAAAAGCCTAGGCAGCACCTTGGAAGAGGTAACTCTCAGAGGACCCCAGCGGAACAGATAAATAAGAAAAAGATAAACAAATATTCCACGTAGAAAATAGCCACAAGGCAAGAGCAGAAACAGACTCATGAAATATAATTAAACAAAATTTCTCAATTTAATATGTAATGATAAAAATGGAAATTCAATCTAAAAAGTCAAGATTAAAAAAAATGTCGGTTAAAGCCACAGTGTGACACTATGTTCTTCACCACAAGGCAAAGTCAGGGTCTGATAATTTCAAGTGCCAACAACTCAGTAGAGTTGTTGAGTAAGATTGCAATATAGACAGGAGGAATACAAACATTTCTATGGAAAACTAGGTAGTGGTTTCTCTTAAAGTTGACCTTATACCTGCAAACCTTTTTATTCATAGACATCCATCCTAGAGAAACTCTGTTCATATTTGTAGCAGCAAATATTTGGAAGTACCCAAAAGTCAACTGGTGAAGCAAATGATTCACCACAGTCATGGCAGGCAGTACACAGAGGGGACATAACACGGCAGCTGCATGCAGCGACAACATGCACGAACACCAGAAATTGTACATTACATAGAAAGAACAGGGTCACGAATATTTTGTCATGCATTATGTTTACTAATGTTCAAAAATAAAACAGTAGCCTCTCATTTAGAAATATAAATCTGTTTAATAAATTTAAGAATAGTTTTTATTTTATATGTATGTGACTCTTCCCTGCACATTTGTCTGTGCACTATGTACGTGTCTGGTAAAGGCCATGAATGGGCATCTGTAGTTGTAGGTGGTCGCGAGCCATTATGCTGGTTCTGGGAACCAAACCCAGGACCTCTGGGAGAACAGCTAGTGCCCTCTCTCCAGCAACACACATTTTATTTTTTAAATGCCAAGTGGTTATGTCTGAGAATGAGGCAGGAAATTAGTCTAGAGCAGCAAATTAATTCAGAACTATTATAACTGTTGCAGTCTCTTGCTGTCTGAATAGTTGCATGCATTTTACTCATGAGGATTATTTATGTTTGCAAAACCATTTCTTAAATTTATCTGCCTTATGACATATAAAATATTTTAATAATAAATGTATATTTATATATGTGTGTGTGTGCTAGTGAATGTGTTTCCATATATGTGGTGTCATTCATAAAGAATACCCTCTACTTTATTTTGAGACAATGTTCCTCCGCATTGACTGATAATGCTTTTTTCTATTCTTTCTTTCTTTCTTTCTTTCTTTCTTTCTTTCTTTCTTTCTTTCTTTCCTTCCTTCCTTCCTCCCTCCCTCCCTTCTCTCTCTTTCTTTCTTTCTTTCTTTCTTTCTTTCTTTCTTTCTTTCTTTCTTTCTTTCCTTCCTTCCTCCCTCCCTCCCTTCTCTCTCTTTCTTTCTTTCTTTCTTTCTTTCTTTCTTTCTTTCTTTCTTTCTTTCTTTCTTTCTTTCTTTCTTTCTCTCTTTCTTCCTTTCTCTCTCTCTCTTTCTTTCTTTCTTTCTTTCTTTCTTTCTTTCTTTCTTTCTTTCTTAAAATGAACTGATAATTTCATTTTCCTTGCTCAAAGAAAACATCATTCCTGAAATGACACAAGACTTTGAGTTCTTTCCACAGCTTTACCTAAACTCTTGGTGACTTTTCCAGTGTCCTTGGCTTTCCTATGTGACCTGAGGCATGCAGAAGACAGCTGTAAAGTCAGGAGCTCCACCTACTTGCGATGTGATTTGACTGTCTCCATGGGGACAGAGAGACTGCCTGGATCCTGGCCTTATGTCTACCTTTGTGAAGAGAGTTCCCTGTGCCTCTTCGAACCAGATCACTGGACAGAGTCAGTCTTTCCATCGTTCTCAGGCCTCTTCCTCAGGTAGTTCCATCTCATCTGTCCTCTCTGACTTTCCTATCAGGGCATGGCCACTGGGCTCCACAGAGCTGTCAGAAAGCACAGGCAGGGTGGTTGTGGCCTACAGGCCTCCAACTCTTTCAGAGGGGCTATTCTATCATGGATTCCAGCCAGCCTACATATCAAAGCATCGCTGTCTTTTTCAAGTGTTCAAGAGAACATCTGAAAAATATGCCCAGTAAACAGCTCACTTTGTTCTTGCTTAGATTTTAATATTTATCTTCCGATCCAAAGCAACATCTGGTGAATGCCAATGGGGAGAAAGATTAGACATTATGAAAAACAGAAGCCTTCCCCCCATGTCCCGTTTTTTCTTTTCTTTCCAAACAGATTCAGAAGTATGAAAAAAATCCGGCAGAGTGCACAATGTTTATTCAAAAGAAGGGGGGGGGTTATGCCCTAGAATTACTGTAGATCTGGGGTTTAGATGCCATAAGCTCATAGGGACACTCTGCGTTTTTAAAAAGAAAAAAATATAACAGGTAATACCATGCATTTTCTAGATCCAACCTGTTTTGTAAGGCAATTTTTAAAAGGTGTGCATGTTGGTAACTTCGTCTGACCTTAATTCCTGTCGGCAGGGCAGTTCAGAACAGACCAGACCACTGCCTTCTGTCTTTACTGCTCATCTGGATAGAACTGGCCACAGCTGACTTTTTAATGAGGATCGACTTCCTCATTAAGATATAAAACAAAACAAGACCAGTCGCCTGTGGTGGAGGAAGTAACTAGTTCTTTCCATGGCTGTCTGACTTTGTGATGGCCTGAGCAATCTGCCTTGGTAGGAAGTTGCCATCAGAGATTTGTGGTCAGCCAGAGGAAAAGAAGCACTTCCTTGGCTGCTGCTGCCCTGGGTGTGCCTTGGAAAGGTATCGTGGGAAATAAGAGCCTGGAGGGTATAATGGGGTGAAGCAGGGCCTCAGAACTCACCACCATGTCAACAGATCCTGTTCCATTGATTTGGAGGAGTTAATTTAGACATCCTAAATGGGTTCTTCCATGTTCTTCCTCCTCACTGTCAGAGGTGGCTGAAGCAGCTGTGGCTCAGACCCCATTACAAGGTGTCCCCTTACTCATCAGTATGTTTTGAGCAAACCCAGCATCTTGCCGTTCTGGCCATTGCAGCATGTCAAAGTGGATGTGAGTTATTGAGCTTCTTGACTTAAACTCAGTTTACATTTCATGTTGAGGACAAGGGGGAAACACAGGACTAGTGGGATGCAGGTACAATCTTTGGAACAGAGTTTGGTAAATCGTTATTCAAAGCCATAGAATTCTACCAGAGGTTTCACTTCTAAGATTTCATTTTAAGAAAGCAGATAGCAGTGTGTGATGTGTGCAGTGATGTTCTTTGGAGCTAATATCTGAAATAAGTTTAATAATACATCCAAATGACATGGCACTAAAAGACTTAAAAATCATGCTGTAGAGTGTTTAATAGGAAATGCTTTAAAACAGGCTCCACAATCACAGACCACAAAGCAGGGCTGGGGTTGGCTCCCTCTGTGTGTGCATCGTGTTTGTACTCAGATGGCTGGAAAAGCAAAGGCTAGCTGCTTGATCCTATTTCTTTTTCTCAATTAGCTTTTATGTATTTCTTTGCAGAACAAGTGTTGATCTCACAACTAGAAGACACAGAATAAATTCTGCAAAGGGCACTAAGGAAATCTTGCAGCATATAGCTTGTCCACTCCTTGAACGGTTGTGTTTGTGAATCTAGAGTTCTATTTTCCATGGTATTTTTTACAGCACCCACTTCCATTAGATGATGTATCTCCTTGATAGAACTAATGTTGGGCTTTATGTGATCTGGCAAAGGCAGACAGATGTATCTGTGGCAAAACTGTGCCCCGTGCATCCATCCATACACCCATCCCCTCCCATTCCCCACCACCACCTGCCATTTATCTTTTAGCAAGTACAACTATGGTGTAGGTGTTGTCCCAGGTCTTGAAGGTGATTCAGTGGTGATAGAACACAAAAATCAACAACCTTAAGAGGGTAAAATAAAAAAAACAGACATAGCAGTCGTGGGTGATGAGTGCTATACACCTACAAATTTTCAAACTCTTTAGACATCATGCTTAGATGAGTATTTTTAGAAAGAGAAGGTATCACTGTGTAAATCCAGGCAGTGAAGGCAGCAAGAATGAAGTCACTATAGACTTTATGACGTTCTCAAAGGCCAGCTAAGCGGGAACAGAGTGAAAAGAAAAAAGTGACCCCAGGAAGGAAAGGCAAGCTCTCTAGGAGCTATGGGAAATTCTTGAGGGACTCTGGATTCTTTATTAAGTGAAGATGAAGTTCCTTTTCAAAGTCTACAGCGTATTTACGGCAATATTGGGAGTGGAACCTGAGGCTCTTGGCTCATAGTGCACTTCATATAATGCTGTCTATCAGCATCTATAATGAAAGCCTTAGTGAAGAAAGTGTGTGGGAAAGAAATCCAGGGCTATGCAAAACAAGTTCTGTTGAAATTGGAAAAGAGAATTTCTGTGGAGCTTTTATGACTTAGGCTAAAGAGCACAGAACTTTAGTACCTGTTTTCATCAGATCTCCTCCAACCCAGGAGCAGGATAGGAAATAGAAGCAAAAAAGGAGAAAACAACTTTTGATTGCTAAGCCCCACAGTGGATTGCCCCACCTTAAATTGCTCTGAAGTCAGGTATTTGGAGAATCCATCTGGGTTTTGCATTTGGTTTTATTTTCATGCTTTCAAATATCATAGAACATTTTTAGTTTTCTCTATTTTATTTTTTTTGTAATTGAAAATTTATTCTTCCAAAAGTTCATAAACATGTACAGTGTATTCTGGCCAAATCTACCCTGACTAACTCCCTTCAGCTCCTCCTGGAACACTCCTGATACATCTCTGTCCCAAACTCATATATTCTTTTTCTTTTTAAAATAAACAAGTCACCTAAGTCCAGTTGAGGCCCATACATGCAGAGGTGTGGGGCCATCTATAGAAATGTAGACAATTTACCAACAGCCATCCGTTCTGCAGTGAGCAACTGTCCATAGCTGCTCAGCTGGAGTGGGGCCCTAGGAGCCCTTCCCCTAACCTGCTGGAATTAGGACTGCCTTTATCTTGTGTGCATAACCACAGTTTCCATACGTTCTTATGTGCAGTGTCCATGTGGAGTCCAGAGAAGTATTCCATAGTTTCTTCCTTTCTTATCCTCTGGTTCTCAGACTTTCTCCCAGACCTCCTCTTCTGAGATGTTCCCTGAAGCTTGGATGGAGCGCTGTTGGGCTGTTGGTATGAATGATCTACCTATACCTGAGTGCATAGAGTCATCCATTCTCAGTGCTTTGGCCAGTTATGAATCTCTGAACTAACCACTCACTACCTTTGGCAAAAATAAGCTCCTCTGGCCCATGTTGAGAGTAGCAAAAGCCACTCTACAAATAAATATTTAGAAGGCAATTTGGCAACGGGATTGTTTTTGAATTAACAGTCTGTTCTCTGCTAAGACCTATGCCTCCCTGACACAGGCTTTTAGAAGCTACTTTACTTTTCTTCTCCGAATCTTTTTTTTTTAATTAGATATTTTCTTTATTTACATTTCAAATGCTATCCCCTTTCCTGGTTTCCCTTCTGCAAACCCCCTACCCACCCCTGGCTCGCTCCACTTTACATCATTCTTCTCCGAATCTTGCAGTGAGATTGGCATTTCAGGAGTGAATGCAATATATTTAACCCATGGCTCCTTCTGCCTTCAGGATTCCCATTTAACTAGGTAGACCATGGCACCTGACTTAAAATGTATTGGAACTATGGGCTCGGATATGTGAGGTGAAGTATTTAGAGTTGAATGTGGATTCCGACATCTCTACAATAACATGACTAACAGCACTGCTACCTGAACTGGAGCAAGCATTGCGATTATGGGCACGTATTGTACACCAGGCTCTGTTCTAGTCAGTTTATATGCATTATGATATTCAAATCCCTACCACCTGTACAAAGACAGGTGCTATATTATTAGTAACTATTTTATAAAAGAGAAAGGAACACAAAATTTGGTGAGTGCTATCTTAAGTGTCTTAACGATGCTAAGGATTTTTACTGGCATTCCACTATAACTCACCGGCTTCCACACCTGACCTTTGTATTCTAATGCTGCCCCAAGCCTCTATTGAATATATGCAGTAGAGTGAAACCTCCACACTTTGGAGTGCTGGGCCTTTGGGATTTTTGGCATCTTCAAGTAGACACCAGGCAAGCCCCAGAACAGGGTGCTAGTGCCCTGGGCAGTAAGCTTCTAACTAAAGGAGAACAGTGCCTCAACGGGCAGCTTTAGCTCTGGGTTGGCTCTGGGTAGTGTGAAGTTAAAATGCTGCTGACGCTTCTTTGGTCTAGAACATGGTGGTTATGAAGTCATGTCTTTGCTGGATACAGCCGAGGACATTTTAACAAGAGGAAACAAAGATTAAGTGCTGAGACAGGATAGGAAATAGAGTCATTATTTCTAGCAAATTGTCTGAGAAACCATTTTGACATTGATTTCACGAAAGATGCTGCATTTTGACATGATTTACAGACTTGGGGTCGGTGACCTTTGTCCTTCGTGCTGCTCTGTCTGAGCTTCTCGTGGGATCTGCTCTCTTCTTGTCTGATGCTCAGTTAGACCTGCAAACCTGAGGGCCCGGCTTAGGAAGCACGCTACTGGAGTTCCAATCTTGACACTGAATAAATTTGTACTTAGCTTTATGTAAATCTCCCTGATCTCTTTGGGTTACCTACTTCATACTTCCACCTAATTTACAGGCTGAACCGAGACCTTGCATATAAAATTGTAGGAATGTGTGAAACAGCATGCATTATTATTACTAATAATCTTTGAGTTAGTTGCAACAATGCCTAAAGCCAGGATTATTCCTGAATAAATATCACACCTGTTGGGGACACTACTCTTTAATATGCAGACTTTCACCTCCTCTGACTGCATATTTTTAGACTCGCTGTAACAGGGTGCTGCTGTTTTTCATTTGAAACTCAGTCTGCCTTCTCCCCTTAATGCAAAAGGACTTTTAAAAGTGAATGTCTGGGATATAACTGGTACATATATCGAATCTCCTTAGTCTGGGCTGTTAAGTAAGTTTAATTAATTTACTAACTTAACGTTCTACTGCTAGCAACAGAGCCTCATTGCCATCAGCTGGGGAGAGGGAATTGAAAGCCTAAATGAGCTCATTTTTTCACAGTTGGAATTAGGGACCAGTTAGCCAGTCGTGAGGGTTTTCCAATTTCTCCATCTGCCCTGGGGGGGAGTTCAGGCAATTCAGTCGCCCCCCCCCCAACACAAAGTGTGAATTAGACCAGGAAGAGGTACAGGGGTAAGAAAAACAACAACAACAACAACAACAACAACAACAACAACTCCAAACAAAATAAATTAAGTATGCTCAGGTTCTACTTCTAGTTTTAGAACTGAAAGTGCTGTCTGGGAGCTGCTTCCTGGGTGGGGCTTGAGGAGAGCCTGCTCCTGTGCCTAATTTGGAAACAGAGAAGGCCCGAGCCAGGCCCGAGCGAAGGATATTTAACTGTGTGCGGTTTCATTGCCGAGTGAAGCAGATAAAGAAAAAAAACAAATAAACAATAAAAGAATGGAAACAAAATTACAGAAATTTGCAAAATTTGACAAATGGTGGCCTCTAGTTGCCACAAGCTAATGGCTCGCAATGATTAATAAGAGTAAAAATAATTGCATTTCATTAAGATTGATGACATCCCATTTAACCTCCCCTCTTGTTTCAGCCCTAAAGTGGAAAGAGATGAAGTTCTCATCTATAATAGCTCCTGTAACATTACCATGGAAACTGAGGCAGAGATGGAGTGTGAGATGCCTAATCAGCCAATTACCGCCAAGATTACTGAAATACAGAAAAGCTGGGGCCAGAACACTCAGGTATAATCAAATCTTTTTTACAGACTGATTCAAACAGCTCAAATTAAATTTGTAATATTGTGTACATTAAAAAAAAAAACAATTTAGTCCAAATGGCAGCAATACATAATATTAAATGCTCTCCATCTTTGAGGGAGCAAAGCTAGCGCCCAGCATCTGAATTCATCGTTAACTATGGTTAATCATATATTTTCTCAAAAAATAAACGAGTACTGCCTGACTTTTTGTGAGGGTGCATTTTGAACAGATAAGCTCTGAAGCATTTTTGTCCCTATTTCTGCATGCATGTTAGAAAGGAGTTTCCCAGTGCTTTATTTCTTGATCCAATAAATAGCCTACCATTTAACTGGGCCCTTCTGGAAGGCTTCCAGATCACTCGGCCATCTTCATCTTGCAGGACAACAGTGTTGCTGGTCTATCCAGTTCAGTGCAGTTCCTAGGGGCAGGGGGCGAGGGGGCGGGGAGTGTGAGTGTCAACAATAGAGGAGGTTCCTGGGAAGTTTAGAAATAAGAATGGCCAGAGGCCTTTTGGTCCAGCCTGGTGTTCTCAATGCGTCTTATTTAAAGCCCTCTCTCCAAGGGACTCTTCTAATAACACTGTGTTCTTTAAGTCCCCAGTGAGAGATTCCACAGCCTCCCAGGGGAGTTTACTACGAGAATTGAAATCAGAGGCTAAGAGTTCTTTGGAAATCTATCGGATAATCTCTTATAGCTCCCCAGGCTTCTCACTGTACACAGGCCAAAAAATAATATTTATTGAGCACCTACTCCCTTAGGTGCCTTTCTTTTTTCATGAAAGCAATCCTTAGGTCATCTTGTCTTTGTCTCTTTTACTTGGTACAAACAATTATTAAGTGCCTATTATATACTGCACAGCATTCCGGGTCCTTCTGTGCATGCTGTTTGATTTAGTCCACCCTGATCCAAATCCACACACCTTTGCCTGGTGATAATTATTTGTGTGTGTATAAGTTTTATCTTTCTGCTGAAAAATGTGTGTGGTTTTGAAAAGTCTGTCTTTCTGTCCTCTCCAAACCGTCCCCTGTCTGTCCCCACACTCAGGGTTCTCTGAGTTCACTTTGTCCTGTCCCCAGGTTTCTCACCTCTCAGAACCTTCCCTCCAGGTGACTCCCCTGTGTGTGTCCTTTCACAGTGTCTCCTCCCAAACACCTCTTCCTTTCAGTCCAGGGCTTGCACTGGCTTCTCATTTCCAGGCCCACTGTCCTGTAATCACAGGTCACATCCCACTCTTTGCTTCTTACCTAGCTGTTCCTATATGGGACACTGAGCAATCTTAAGACTCTCAGTCTCATTTTCTAAGTTACTTTTTCCTGACAGTCTCATACGTGTGCCTGTGCATGTAAGTGGTTTTCATGCCCCCTGTCCCTTCTCACGTCCCCTCCTGTCCTGAGGAAAGCTTTTCTCTTTCCAGCAAAGTCCCCCGTCCTCTTTCATGCTGTTTCTTTGGCATGTGACCATTGAGTTTAATTTGTGTTTTAGGCGTGACCATGGGTAGGATGTCATTTACTGGAGCTGGAAAATTTGGTGAGTGGCTATGCCACTGACGAATAGGTCATGGTCTGCCCCAAACCATTAACTCTCCTTTATTGAGGAAAAGGATCCCATGAGATGTCTCTCAACCATCATGAAAGGTTGAGGGGTTATATCTTATTCAGGTAGCCATAGCTTCAATGAGTTCATGAGTTCAAGAGCCATGTCATGTCCATGAGATGTCATTCTGTGATGCCACCCTGTCCTCTGCCTCTTAAATTCCTTCCTGCCTCTGCAAATGTCCCTGAGCTTCAGTACTGAGGTCTTTAGTGCCAAACACCTCCCAACTCTTGTTGTCAGCTCCAGTAATAAGTCTCTGTTTTAAGCACCTTGGCACCATTTTTTCTGAACAGGTAAAAGTCTAGTGTTCTTAGAATGTTAGCAGAAGCAAATTCAGGGCAAAGGACCCCAGAGGGAGGTTATCATATTGGTTAGGTGTCTGAGCTTTGGAGCTGTACTACCAGATTTGAATAAACCACTTTCCTCAAGGCAATTATTTGACATATCTGTGCCTCAGTTTTCTCATCTGTGCAGTGGGGATCATGATAATAATAGTAGCTACCTGCTCAGGTTCTTTTGAGCTTCATTATATGTAAGACACTGAAAAATGCATCGCGCACACACCAAATGTCCAGCGATAGCCAGTGAGCGTGCAAGAAAATGGTATCAGTTGTTTATCATCGCGCACACACACCAAATGTCCAGCGATAGCCAGTGAGCGTGCAAGAAAATGGTATCAGTTGTTTATCATCGCGCACACACACCAAATGTCCAGCGATAGCCAGTGAGCGTGCAAGAAAATGGTATCAGTTGTTTATCATCGCGCACACACACCAAATGTCCAGCGATAGCCAGTGAGCGTGCAAGAAAATGGTATCAGTTGTTTATCATCGCGCACACACACCAAATGTCCAGCGATAGCCAGTGAGCGTGCAAGAAAATGGTATCAGTTGTTTATCATGGTGCTGGCTACTTTGACCAGATAATTTTACTTCTTAGATTTCAAAAAAAAATTTTTTTTAACAATTCAGAGTCTAATTTTGAGACTTGAAGGATCTTTGTATGCTTCACTTATTTTAAAATCCTCAAACAAGCCATATGTATTGAGTTCTGAACATGTTCAAATTTCTCTGCTGTGTTCTTTTTGTTTGAACTAATGATTTTATTCGTTTACATTTCAAATAATATCACCTTTCCTGGTTTCAACTCCACAACCCTCCCTTCCCATTCCCCCTCCCCTTTGCCTCTATGAGGGTGCTCCTCCTCCCACTCACCCACTCCCACCTCACCGTTCTAGCATCCCTTTACACTGTGGCATCTAAAACAATATGGAATGATGCCTTCCCTGTTAAGGGATAGCTGGATAGTGAGGTAAGAGAGAAGGTAAGGTTTACAAACGGCTTTATAACCTAGAGTCAGTCTGATAGATCCTTGGGTATCACCCAGACTAGTGTTTCAGTGTAAGTAAGATTCATAAGGACAGGTAAGGATCATATGGCATTGTATTTGATACCACAGCCATGCAGCCATAAGTAACTGGGAGAAAGTAAGCTCTTCAGATCTGGGCGGGGGTGGGGGGAGAATGAGGGCATGAAAGACCTGCTGGGCTAAAGCGATGTATAGGAGACTCCATTCCTTAACGATGAGGACAATATGTACCACAGTTGTGGCTGCAACCTGTGGTAGTGGTGATGGTGATGTCATAGTTTTAAGTAATCTTAGCAGAGCCCTTTTGAGAAGCTAGGCACACATGGAAAGAGTGGAAGAGAGTTACAACAGAATCATCTGAATTGGAGGTCTGTTGGCCTTAGCAGGTTCCTAACTAATCAAACAAAGGTCTGAGACACAATTTTAACATTTCGACTGTATTGTTGATTGTATTTACATATAGATTGCTGGGGGATATCTGTGTAGCTAAACAGGCACACAGTTGTCCAGGGCCCAGTAAAATATAGTTCTAGGCAAAGGAAAATTTGTCAGTTCTCTATTCTGTTTGCTGGTCTCAGAGTGGTTTGTTTTGTTTGAGGAAATGGGTATCATGAAGTCCATAATTAACTAGGTGGATATAGAATTGATTCATAACCCTGGCCATAGGATCTGAGAGTAATAAGTCCCCGGTGGTTTTCCTATCCATGTTTGAATGTGTGCTTTCTCTTCTTCAGTCTTGGGAATCCTCATTAGCATGCAAACTAACTTTGTCTCAGTCCAGATTGGGAAAAGCACAGTCCTGGCAGGCACTTAACTGAGACAAGTAGAAAATGCTTGGCAGTGGAAGGCTCCAAAGTCAGAGGAATTTGTGAATGTCTGTTCTCTCTCTCTCTCTCTCTCTCTCTCTCTCTCTCTCTCTCTCTCTCTGTGTGTGTGTGTGTGTGTGTGTGTGTGTGTGTGTGTGTAGGTATGAGTGTATTTAAGTTTGTGAATAGATCTCTTTATCATGTTTAGGGGCATTTGATAGATGATTCATAATGTAAATTTTATGAAGACCCATGGAATTAGCAGAACTCGTCTTTGGAATATTTTAATTCCATAGTTTCTCAAAGGAATGACCTCTCCTGATGGCCTTGTCCTGGAAAAGAGTCGTCTGTGTCACTCAGTGTGTTTAGCTCTGTGGTTGTCAAGATGAGGTCTTAGGAGGAAAACATAAACCAAACCAAAGTAGGATTGCTTGTCTGGGCTGCAGAGGGATTTGGCTCTTTGTATATGGCAGGGCTGATGTTCAACTTGAACATGCCTGAGGCAACCGTGGAGCTCTGTGACAAGCATGGAGAAGGGAAAGCTCAGGAAACAGCTTTCTCCTCATTTCCACCTCTGGGAAATTCTGCCAAGTTCATCCCACTTGTTTCTTTCTTTGTTTGTTTGTCCCAGCGGGTTTTAGGGGCAGCTACTTGAAATGGCCTTCTAAGTGAAGTTGTCTTTAATATTGAATCTAGAAACTTGTATCTACTAAAATATCACTTGATGTGAGAATAAAATAAAGATATGTCATTCGGGATAACAATGAAAGAAAGTGATGTGAAATTCAGAAAGTTTACACTACCCAGTGCATACCCTGAATGATGATTTGAGAAACTGTAAAATGTGACATGGGATTCAGAAAACAACAGTGAACAGAAAACAAAAAATTCAGGATTTTTTCCATCAGGTACTGTCTACCAAGCCTTTTCAAACATGGTCTCTCTCTCACTGGCCAGAAGCTCACCAAGAAGGCTCTGCTGTCTGGCCAGAAAGCCTAGAAGATCACTTGAGGTTGGATTTCAAACCCTTGCTACTTTTTTTTTTTTTTTTTTTTTTTTTGAGGGAGGATTTGTCTGTGTAGCTTTGGCCATCCTGGAACTTACTCTGTAGACAAGGCTGGTTTCCAGCTCAGTGACCTCCCTGCTTCTGCCTCTTGGGTGGAGTAAAAGTGTGCACTACCGTTGCCCAGCATCCCACCTTTGTTTATAAACATGGGTTTTGGTGATCAAACCTAGATCCTCCTGCTTGTGTGTTAAGAATTTTATTCCTTAAACTATTTCTCTACTGTCCCTTGTCATAGTTTCCAAGAATGCATTTTTAACCCAAAGAAAAAGTGACATCTTTTAAATAGATATGATGACAAAAAATGAAAAAGAAGAGGAAGAGGAAGCAGCAGCAGCTGCAGCAGCAGCAGCATAAGTTCCTTCTTTAAAGCAATGTAGAAATACAGAGACAAACCGCAGTGCATGGACGTGGAAGGCAAGGGGAGAAGAGTGGCACATGATGTAACAAAGTGGAAGAAATATTCTCAATGCAGAATTGAGATAAAGAGGAAAAAGACTGATCACCCTTTAGAACCCTAAGCCATTGAATTTAGAGACAGGTACCAGAAATTGAACACAAGATAGCCCACTATTAGTCACCTAGCTCAATGCTGTGGCCAACTACCTGAAGCAACTTAAATCAGTGAGTATTTATTCTTGGCTTAGAGTCTGAGGGGATACAGTCTACCATAGTGGGTAGTGCTGGTGGCAGGAGTGTGTCAGCTTATGAACAGTGTGTAAGAAAGCAGAGTGCACAGAAGAATAGCCAGGCTATAAGCCCTCCAAGCCTACCCTTAGCAATCAGTTTCCTACAATCCAACGTCTAGAGGTTCCACAAGTCTCCAAGTAGCATCTCTATTCCTGAAACAAGTGTTTGAACACATGAGACTGTGGGGACATATCAATTCTAACCATAATACACATATAAGGGGGTTGCCTGATGTCTAGAGAGGGAAGTCATAGCCCTGAGAAGCACCATTCCTATTCCTTCTTAACCAATCCCTGATTCTACTTATCTTTTCCTTATTCCCATTTAAATGGCTTAACAGCCACTCAAATCTCACCTTCCAGGAAGCAGGCACATGATTTCAGGAGAAAATATACTAGCCAGGCATTGTGATTCTGGATATAATGGAAATGTGGGCGGATAAGTTACCTATTTATTCCTTAAGAAAAAGTCAGTATAGCCATTCCCCACTAAATTCAGTCCACCAGCCAACCCTGAAGATTTAGGTCGTTTGCAAATCCAGGTTTACTTTGCCCAGAACAGATACTGAGTGATGTGTTTTTGGAGAGATTAAAACAGAGTGAAGACCCCCCTGGATACCACATCTGAACGTCTCATGACATCCACTTAACACTAATTGTTCTCAGATTTTTTTTTAATTTTAGATTTATTTTTATTATTTTATGTGTATGAGTGTTTTGCCTGCATGTACGTCTGTGCACTACAGGTTCTGTATTACCAGGCAGGACGTTAAGAAATTGAAGTCTAGGGCTGGTGACAATGGTGGAGATTCTAGGGACGGTATCAGAGTGGAGGGACAGTGCTGAAATGGACCTCCAAAAATCAGTGTGGGACTTTGTATCTTTGTCCCTCATATCATGAGATCAGGCCAACAACAGCTGCTGAGATGTCTGGAGTGAGCCGAGGACCCAAAGACCCAGAGCAGCAAAATGCTGGGTGATTCCAAACGATGACAAGGAAGACTTGAGAGACTCCACTCAGCTTTCTCTCATTGACTACAAAATACCTCATAGACCAATTAATGTTTGATGCTTGGCTGGTTAAATCTCTACCACCCCCCTCAGCTTTGTGTGTGTATATATGTGCTTATGTGTATGTGCGTATGTATGTATATGTGAATGTATGTGTGTATGTGTGGTATATATGTGATGTGTGTATATGTGTGTAGTGTGTATATATGTGTGTGTGTATGTGAGTGAATGTGTATGTGTGTATGTGTGTGTGTGTGAGTTGTTTGGGTGTATGTTTGCTTGTGTGTCCATATATGGATGTATGGATATGGTTGCATGTGGAAATGAGTGCGTGTGCATGTGGAGACCTGATGTGGATGCCAGGTCTCTACCTCAGTCACTTTCTGCTTTACTTCATTTGCTAAGCATCTGTCTCTCATTGACTCTGGAGCTCACCAGTTCCAGCCAGTTGAGCTAGCCAGCTTGCCTTTAGGGTTCCCTGTCTTTGTCTCCTGAGTGCTGGGACTACAGGTCCCTGCTTACCCAGCTTTGCAGTCTGTTCTGAGTTCTCATCCTCACATAGGGCTCTACCAAGCCCTACTCCAACCCTGAACTGTTGACGTTTTCAAAGTTCGTTTGGGCTTCTCAGTACATTTCTACCTGAGGATAAAACTAAAACTAAATTATTTTTTGATCTTGTGATATCCCATAGTACTTTATCATACTTCTCTCATAGAATCCATCTCTTTTGTATATTTATATTATATGGATCGATTTAAATTTTCTATCTCCCAGTTAGACAATGAAACTCACTGGAGGTGAGATCCATTTAAGATTCCTCATTGAGGAATGAATAAAGGCAAATACCTAGTTTGGACTAATGGTCAAAAAACAATCATGCTGCTTGTTTAAAGAGCACTTGTTTAAGGAGAATGTCCTAGAAAATTCCCACAATTCAGGAGTGGCAACATTCAGTGTTTCCTTTACAATATTTATAGGCATCAAGAAATGGATTTGAAATGTCTCTAATCAATTTTGTTTCTCCTATCACACACAGCTTTCTCTTATATTTTGTTTTATGGCCTTATTTTTATTTTATTTCTCTTTTATCCTCTTCTATATTTTCCTTTCCTCTTTCCTCTTTTCCTCTCTCACCTCTCCTTCCCCTCTCTCCCACTCTCCCATGCCATCCCTAATTCAGTTTTACCCCCGTCTCCGTCTCCTCTCTTTTTCTCCCTTCTCTTCTCTCCTGCTTCTCTCTGCCTTTTGGACCTACCTCTCTTACCTGGTATGATGGTGATGTGCTTGCAGGCAGAAAGTGTGCCATGCAGGTAGGAGCTAGTTCTTGGAACAGGGACATAGTTGGTAGGAGCTTGAAGTTCCCTAGCTGACCTGCAGGAAAGCTGAGTCCCTTGAGCCTGCACTTTCTCTGTGAAATGAGGATCCTAATGCTTTAACAACTGTCTGCTGCCAGGAGCTAAGGATCTGCAGAGCAGACATTTCACCTCAGAAGGGGCTGATCTCTTTAGGATAATTAGGCAGGCAGCAGAATCAAGTGAGCTGCATAGCGAACAGGACTCTTGGGGCCTGACTTCTAATTCTAGAACTGTCTGTCTGTGACTGCGAGGCAGCTCACTTAACCTTTCAATCAATTAGCAGTACCTGACACTCAGGTTTGGAGAAAGACAGTATATACAAAATGGAATAGTCAGAAAATCCTACGAGGTCAAAAGTGTCATCGTGATACAGTGCCCGTGACCTTGGGCTCCAGGAGAAAACTAGATTATATATGGATTTGGGTATAGTTCCTGAACTTTTCTGTTTCCCAAGGTTGTCAGGATACAGTAGCAGGCACAGAGCACTTAGCACTTAGCTGTCCCTCATCCGTAGGTAGCTTCCACATATGCTGTTTCTTATTGTCTGTAAAACACATGAGACACAACTGAAAAGGAATAGATTTGGGCAGGCTTTTTTGGAAATTGTTGTGCAGGGTCAGAATGTTGTTTTTTTCTTACTGTGATGACATCACACCTGTAACCTGTGGTACTAAAGAAACTTTGTTTTTGTCATTGATTCAAATGGCAACTAAGTTCTATATGTTTCTTTATTTTATATGCTTCTATTTGAAGAAACAAATCTGGGACTATGTAGCCTGATTTTCGTGTTTAAATCACCCTTTTAAGGTTATTGCACCCCTCTCTTTTCCCAGAGAACGTTAGCACTGATCGAGTTTGTGACATCAGCATGCTCTGAAGGTTAGGGTTACATTACATGTTAGGAGTAAATTACACATTAGGGTTCCATGTAATATACATTATCAGTGGATGAGGTAGCAGTTTCAATGGTTATGTGCTATGCCGCAGACACAAATGACCTTATTATTTCCAGTTATGCTATACCTCTGAGTAATTACATCACTATATGGGAGTTTGAATCATTCCAGGAGAACCGCTCTTAGTCGTTACCTTAAAGTCAAGTTTCTGACCTCAGTGGAAAACAAAGCTTAATGAGCCTATGAAAACGGCCCTGTGAATAACAGGTAGGGGCAGGCTCCCTGCGGGAGAAGGAGCAGTGGTAAGTAGAATTAGGAATATTGAACTAGTTTCTAGAAAACCTATTAAACAGAGGTTACAAGTAAGATAGCATCATTCATGGTGATGACTATGAATTTGTTTCTGTATGATTTGGGGACTTTCTAATTCTTTGGTATAATCCAGTCTCACGGGGACTGGACTAATCTAAGTTGAGGTCCCATCTCATCATATTCTGTTGTAGACTCCTTTAGTCACTGTGTTCTTTTTTTTTTTTTTTTTTTTTTGTTATTTTTTTTTTCCATTTTTTATTAGGTATTTAACTCATTTACATTTCCAATGCTATACCAAAAGTCCCCCATATCCACCCACCCCCACTCCCCTGCCCACCCACTCCCCCTTTTTGGCCCTGGTATTCCCCTGTACTGGGGCATATAAAGTTTGCAAGTCCAATGGGCCTCTCTTTCCAGTGATGGCCGACTAGGCCATCTTTTGATATATATGCAGCTAGAGTCAAGAGCTCCGGGGTACTGGTTAGCTCATAATGTTGTTCCACCTATAGGGTTGCAGATCCCTTTAGCTCCTTGGCTACTTTCTCTAGCTCCTCCATTGGGAGCCCTATGATCCATCCATTAGCTGACTGTGAGCATCCACTTCTGTGTTTGCTGGGCCCCAGCATAGTCTCACAAGAGACAGCTACATCTGCGTCCTTTCAATAAACTCTTGCTAGTGTATGCAATGGTGTCAGCGTTTGGATGCTGATTATGGGGTGGATCCCTGGCTATGGCAGTCTCTACATGGTCCATCCTTTCATCTCAGCTCCAAACTCCGTCTCTGTAACTCCTTCCATGGGTGTTTTGTTCCCAAATCTAAGGAGGGGCATAGTGTCCACACTTCAGTCTTCATTCTCCTTGAGTTTCATGTGTTTAGCAAATTATATCTTATATCTTGGGTATCCTAGGTTTGGGGCTAATATCCACTTATCAGTGAATACATATTGTGTGAGTTTCTTTGTGAATGTGTTACCTCACTCAGGATGATGCCCTCCAGGTCCATCCATTTGGCTAGGAATTTCATAAATTCATTCTTTTTAATAGCTGAGTAGTACTCCATTGTGTAGATGTACCACATTTTCTGTATCCATTCCTCTGTTGAGGGGCATCTAGGTTCTTTCCAGCTTCTGGCTATTATAAATAAGGCTGCTATGAACATAGTGGAGCATGTGTCCTTCTTACCTGTTGGGGCATCTTCTGGATATATGCCCAGGAGAGGTATTGCTGGATCCTCCGGTAGTACTATGTCCAGTTTTCTGAGGAACCGCCAGACTGATTTCCAGAGTGGTTGTACAAGCCTGCACTCCCACCAACAATGGAGGAGTGTTCCTCTTTCTCCACATCCTCGCCAGCATCTGCTGTCACCTGAATTTTTGATCTTAGCCATTCTGACTGGTGTGAGGTGGAATCTCAGGGTTGTTTTGATTTGCATTTCCCTGATGATTAAGGATGTTGAACATTTTTTCAAGTGCTTCTCTGCCATTCGGTATTCCTCAGGTGAGAATTCTTTGTTCAGTTCTGAGCCCCATTTTTTAATGGGGTTATTTGATTTTCTGAAGTCCACCTTCTTGAGTTCTTTATATATGTTGGATATTAGTCCCCTATCTGATTTAGGATAGGTAAAGATCCTTTCCCAATCTGTTGGTGGTCTTTTTGTCTTATTGACGGTGTCTTTTGCCTTGCAGAAACTTTGGAGTTTCATTAGGTCCCATTTGTCGATTCTCGATCTTACAGCACAAGCCATTGCTGTTCTGTTCAGGAATTTTTCCCCTGTGCCCATATCTTCAAGGCTTTTCCCCACTTTCTCCTCTATAAGTTTCAGTGTCTCTGGTTTTATGTGAAGTTCCTTGATCCACTTAGATTTGACCTTAGTACAAGGAGATAAGTATGGATCGATTCGCATTCTTCTACACGATAACAACCAGTTGTGCCAGCACCAATTGTTGAAAATGCTGTCTTTCTTCCACTGGATGGTTTTAGCTCCCTTGTCGAAGATCAAGTGACCATAGGTGTGTGGGTTCATTTCTGGATCTTCAATTCTATTCCATTGGTCTACTTGTCTGTCTCTATACCAGTACCATGCAGTTTTTATCACAATTGCTCTGTAGTAAAGCTTTAGGTCTGGCATGGTGATTCCGCCAGAAGTTCTTTTATCCTTGAGAAGACTTTTTGCTATCCTAGGTTTTTTGTTATTCCAGACAAATTTGCAAATTGCTCCTTCCAATTCGTTGAAGAATTGAGTTGGAATTTTGATGGGGATTGCATTGAATCTGTAGATTGCTTTTGGCAAGATAGCCATTTTTACAATGTTGATCCTGCCAATCCATGAGCATGGGAGATCTTTCCATCTTCTGAGATCTTCTTTAATTTCTTTCTTCAGAGATTTGAAGTTTTTATCATACAGATCTTTCACCTCCTTAGTTAGAGTCACGCCAAGATATTTTATATTATTTGTGACTATTGAGAAGGGTGTTGTTTCCCTAATTTCTTTCTCAGCCTGTTTATTCTTTGTATAGAGAAAGGCCATTGACTTGTTTGAGTTTATTTTATATCCAGCTACTTCACCGAAGCTGTTTATCAGGTTTAGGAGTTCTCTGGTAGAATTTTTAGGGTCACTTATATATACTATCATATCATCTGCAAAAAGTGATATTTTGACTTCCTCTTTTCCAATTGGTATCCCCTTGATCTCCTTTTGTTGTCGAATTGCTCTGGCTAATACTTCAAGTACTATGTTGAAAAGGTAGGGAGAAAGTGGGCAGCCTTGTCTAGTCCCTGATTTTAGTGGGATTGCTTCCAGCTTCTCTCCATTTACTTTGATGTTGGCTACTGGTTTGCTGTAGATTGCTTTTATCATGTTTAGGTATGGGCCTTGAATTCCTGATCTTTCCAACACTTTTATCATGAATGGGTGTTGGATCTTGTCAAATGCTTTTTCTGCATCTAACGAGATGATCATGTGGTTTTTGTCTTTGAGTTTGTTTATATAATGGATTACATTGATGGATTTTCGTATATTAAACCATCCCTGCATCCCTGGAATAAAACCTACTTGGTCAGGATGGATGATTGCTTTAATGTGTTCTTGGATTCGGTTAGCGAGAATTTTATTGAGGATTTTTGCATCGATATTCATAAGAGAAATTGGTCTGAAGTTCTCTATCTTTGTTGGATCTTTCTGTGGTTTAGGTATCAGAGTAATAGTGGCTTCATAAAATGAGTTGGGTAGAGTACCTTCTACTTCTATTTTGTGAAATAGTTTGTGCAGAATTGGAATTAGATCTTCTTTGAAGGTCTGATAGAACTCTGCACTAAACCCATCTGGTCCTGGGCTTTTTTTGGTTGGGAGACTATTAATAACTGCTTCTATTTCTTTAGGGGATATGGGACTGTTTAGATGGTCAACTTGATCCTGATTCAACTTTGGTACCTGGTATCTGTCCAGAAATTTGTCCATTTCGTCCAGGTTTTCCAGTTTTGTTGAGTATAGCCTTTTGTAGAAGGATCTGATGGTGTTTTGGATTTCTTCAGGATCTGTTGTTATGTCTCCCTTTTCATTTCTGATTTTGTTAATTAGGATTTTGTCCCTGTGCCCTTTAGTGAGTCTAGCTAAGGGTTTATCTATCTTGTTGATTTTCTCAAAGAACCAACTCCTCGTTTGGTTAATTCTTTGAATAGTTCTTCTTGTTTCCACTTGGTTGATTTCACCCCTGAGTTTGATTATTTCCTGCCGTCTACTCCTCTTGGGTGAATTTGCTTCCTTTTTTTCTAGGGCTTTTAGATGTGTTGTCAAGCTGCTAGTATGTGCTGTCTCCCGTTTCTTCTTGGAGGCACTCAGCGCTATGAGTTTCCCTCTTAGAAATGCTTTCATTGTGTCCCATAGGTTTGGGTACGTTGTGGCTTCATTTTCATTAAACTCTAAAAAGTCTTTAATTTCTTTCTTTATTCCTTCCTTGACCAAGGTATCATTGAGAAGAGTGTTATTCAGTTTCCACGTGAATGTTGGCTTTCCATTATTTATGTTGTTATTGAAGATCAGTCTTAGGCCATGGTGGTCTGATAGGATACATGGGACAATTTCAATATTTTTGTATCTATTGAGGCCTGTTTTGTGACCAATTCTATGGTCAATTTTGGAGAAGGTCCCGTGAGGTGCTGAGAAGAAGGTATATCCTTTTGTTTTAGGATAAAATGTTCTGTAGATATCTGTCAGGTCCATTTGTTTCATAACTTCTGTTAGTTTCACTGTGTCCCTGTTTAGTTTCTGTTTCCACGATCTGTCCTTTGAAGAAAGTGGTGTGTTGAAGTCTCCCACTATTATTGTGTGAGGTGCAATGTATGCTTTGAGCTTTACTAAAGTGTCTCTAATGAATGTGGCTGCCCTTGCATTTGGTGCGTAGATATTCAGAATTGAGAGTTCCTCTTGGAGGATTTTACCTTTGATGAGTATGAAGTGTCCCTCCTTGTCTTTTTTGATAACTTTGGGTTGGAAGTCGATTTTATCCGATATTAAAATGGCTACTCCAGCTTGTTTCTTCAGTCCATTTGCTTGGAAAATTGTTTTCCAGCCTTTCACTCTGAGGTAGTGTCTGTCTTTTTCCCTGAGATGGGTTTCCTGTAAGCAGCAGAATGTTGGGTCCTGTTTGTATAGCCAGTCTGTTAGTCTATGTCTTTTTATTGGGGAATTGAGTCCATTGATATTAAGAGATATTAAGGAAAAGTAATTGTTGCTCCCTTTTATTTTTGTTGTTAGAGTTGGCATTCTGTTCTTGTGGCTGTCTTCTTTTTGGTTTGTTGAATGATTACTTTCTTGGTTGTTCTAGGGCGTGATTTCCGTCCTTGTATTGCTTCTTTTCTGTTATTATCCTTTGAAGGGCTGGATTCGTGGAAAGATATTGTGTGAACTTGGTTTTGTCGTGGAATACTTTGGTTTCTCCATCTATGGTAATTGAGAGTTTGGCCGGGTATAGTAGCCTGGGCTGGCATTTGTGTTCTCTTAGTGTCTGTATAACATCTGTCCAGGCTCTTCTGGCTTTCATAGTCTCTGGTGAAAAGTCTGGTGTAATTCTGATAGGCCTTCCTTTATATGTTACTTGACCTTTCTCCCTTACTGCTTTTAATATTCTATCTTTATTTAGTGCATTTGTTGTTCTGATTATTATGTGTCGGGAGGAATTTCTTTTCTGGTCCAGTCTATTTGGAGTTCTGTATGCTTCTTGTATGATCATGGGCATCTCTTTTTTTATGTTTGGGAAGTTTTCTTCTATTATTTTGTTGAAGATATTAGCTGGCCCTTTAAGTTGAAAATCTTCATTCTCATCAATTCCTATTATCCGTAGGTTTAGTCTTCTCATTGTGTCCTGGATTACCTGGATGTTTTGAGTTAGGATCCTTTTGCATTTTGTATTTTCTTTGACTGTTGTGTCGATGTTCTCTATGGAATCTTCTGCACCTGAGATTCTCTCTTCCATTTCTTGTATTCTGTTGCTGATGCTCGCATCTATGGTTCCAGATCTCTTTCCTAGGGTTTCTATCTCCAGCGTTGCCTCGCTTTGGGTTTTCTTTATTGTGTCTACTTCCCCTTTTAGTTCTAGTATGGTTTTGTTCATTTCCATCACCTGTTTGGCTGTGTTTTCCTGCTTTTCTTTAAGAGCCTGTAACTCTTTAGCAGTGCTCTCCTGTAAATCTTTAAGTGACTTATGAAAGTCCTTCTTGATGTCCTCTATCATCATCATGAGAAATGTTTTTAAATCTGGGTCTAGATTTTCGGTTGTGTTGGGGTGCCCAGGACTAGGTGGGGTGGGAGTGCTGCGTTCTGATGATGGTGAGTGGTCTTGATTTCTGTTAGTAGGATTCTTACGTTTGCCTTTCGCCATCTGGTAATCTCTGAAGCTAGCTGTTTTAGTTGTCACTGTTAAGAGCTTGTTCTTCAGGTGACTCTGTTAGCCTCTATGAGCAGACCTGGAGGGTAGCACTCTCCTTAGTTTCAGTGGGCAGAGTATTCTCTGCAGGCAAGCTCTCTTCTTGCAAGGCAGGTACCCAGATATCTGGTGTTCGAACCAGACTCCTGGCAGAAGTTGTGTTCCACTCACTAGAGGTCTTAGGCTCACGTGTGGAATCCTGTGTGGGCCCTTGCGGGTGTCAGGCGACTCAGCTGGCAAGGTAGCCGGGGCTCGAGTGGAGTGGAAGGGGTTTGTGCCCCAGATCAAGCCCGGGTAGCCTGCTTCCCTATGTACCGCAGTCTCAAGTTCCACGCGATTGGATTGGGGTAGGCGCTGTGTTCCACTCACCAGAGGTCTTAGGGTCCCGTGGGGAGTCCCGTGTGGGCCCTTGCGGGTGTTGGGCAAGACTCTGCTGTCAAGGTAGCCCGGGGCTCGAGTCTCGAGTCGAGCGGAAGGGACTTGTGCCCCAGATCAGGCCCGGGTAGCCTGCTTCCCTATGTACCGCAGTCTCAAGTTCCGCGCGATTGGATTGGGGCAGGCACTGTGATCCACTCACCAGAGGTCTTAGGGTCCCGTGGGGAGTCCCGTGTGGACCCTTGCAGGTGTTGGGCAAGACTCTGCTGGCAAGGTAGCCCGGGGCTCGAGTCTCGAGTTGAGCGGAAGGGACTTGTGCCCCAGATCAGGCCCGGGTAGCCTGCTTCCCTATGTACGGCAGTCTCGAGTTCCGCGCGATTGGATTGGGGCAGGCACTGTGGTCCACTCACCAGAGGTCTTAGGGTCCCGTGGGGAGTCCCGTGTGGACCCTTGCGGGTGTTGGGCAAGACTCTGCTGGCAAGGTAGCCCGGGGCTCGAGTCTCGAGTCGAGCGGAAGGGACTTGTGCCCCAGATCAGGCCCGGGTAGCCTGCTTCCCTATGTACCGCAGTCTCAAGTTCCGCCGATTGGATTGGGGCAGGCACTGTGGTCCACTCACCAGAGGTCTTAGGGTCCCGTGGGGAGTCCCGTGTGGGCCCTTGCGGGTGTTGGGCAAGACTCTGCTGGCAAGGTAGCCCGGGGCTCGAGTCACGAGTCGAGCGGAAGGGACTTGTGCCCCAGATCAGGCCCGGGTAGCCTGCTTCCCTATGTACTGCAGTCTCAAGTTCCGCGCGATTGGATTGGGGCAGGCACTGTGATCCACTCACCAGAGGTCTTAGGGTCCCGTGGGGAGTCCCGTGTGGACCCTTGCGGGTGTTGGGCAAGACTCTGCTGGCAAGGTAGCCCGGGGCTCGAGTCTCGAGTCGAGCGGAAGGGACTTGTGCCCCAGATCAGGCCCGGGTAGCCTGCTTCCCTATGTACCGCAGTCTCGAGTTCCGCGCGATTGGATTGGGGCAGGCACTGTGATCCACTCACCAGAGGTCTTAGGGTCCCGTGGGGAGTCCCGTGTGGACCCTTGCGGGTGTTGGGCAAGACTCTGCTGGCAAGGTAGCCCGGGGCTCGAGTCACGAGTCGAGCGGAAGGCGTCACTGTGTTCTTAATGGTGTCTCAAACTTCATTGACCATACAGGTAAGAGGGTCAGACAGGACCTCTTCCGGCCCCTCAGATGCACCTAGCTACACTTGACTTAGAGTGCAGAGCTGGGAAGCTGGTGGCAGAAGAGCTGACTCAGCTCCAGTGCACAACTTCCCTCTGGTTGCCTTTCTCTATGAGACCAACACAGTGTGAACTGGAAGGAAGTATAAATCAGGCAAAGTTTTCATAGAAGGAAAGGTGTCTTTCCCAAGGGAGGAAAGAGAACAGCAGTATGTAGAAGCAACTATTTAATAAGGAAAGAAAATGTACAGTTTATTTATTAAAACATAGGACAAAAACAAGAATAATACACTATGAGACAAGAAAGGTGTCAATTCTATTGGTTTTTCCAAGGGAACATCTGGCATTTTTGAGGTGTGGTAATCAGTGGGTATTCTGAGGTTCTTTTCTTGATGGAAGATACATAAAACAATAACATTCCCTTGGCTCCACTTGATACTGGAAGCTTCCTCAAACCACTGGATGCTTACCTGACTTTCTCGGTCCCTCTCTTTATATAAGGCACACATTCTTAACCTGTGAGACTTGACCCCTTTGGAGTTCAAATGACCCTTTCATAGGGGTCACCTAAAGCCATCAGAAAATATAGATATTTACACCGTGGTTTATAACAGTAGCAAAATTACAGTTATAAAGTAGCAACAAAAATAAATTTATGGTTTGGGGTCACCACAACATGGGGAACTGTATTAAAGGGTTGTAGCATTAGGAAGGTTGAGAATCACTGACTTAAGAGAATAGCAGAGAGAGAGAGAGAGAGAGAGAGAGAGAGAGAGAGAGAGAGAGAGAGAGAATGCATAACAATTTCCAATTATTTCCTCTGTGATAGTTTCTCCAAATCCCATTTCTATTTTAAGAGCTAGGGAGCACTGTACTTGCCTAGCCTTTTGAGCTTTGATGGGTACATCTGATTTGAATAGGATGTGGATAGCAGCTTTGCATGTAAGGACCCTTCTGTTAGCTCATTATAGGAATTGTTATTAATGTCATTTGTGTATGTGTGTTTGTATGTATGTATGCTGGGTTTTAAATGTGGGAACATCTGTGTGGAGGTAAATGGAAAGAGCTCAAGGGTTGGTGATTACCTTGAACTTCAGATGCTGGGTGTATAGGATAGCCTTTCCTCCAGCATCTATCTCCCATCTCCTGTAAGAGTGCTGGGGTTCCAGACACACACTGTTGTGTCCCACTCCATGTGGGTTCTGAGGATTCGAAGTCAGCTCCTCATGCTTGCATGACAAACACTTTACCTCCTCAGCCATCTCCTCAGCCCCCATGTCTGCTTATTAAATGAGAAATAAGAGAATGGAATATATATATATATATATATATATATATATATATAACATATATAATGGGATATATATATATATATCAGAATCATGATTGTTCTGACCCAGAGAGTTGGTATGGACATAGAAAAATAATCTTGTTAACTTTGTATGAACAAAGTTGGGAGTGGTGAGAGGGCTTAGCAGTTAAGTGTGCTTACTGCTTTTGTAGAGGACCAGGTATTTGTTCTTAGCACCCACACAATAATTCATAACTGTCTGTAACTCCCCTTCCATGGGATCCAATGACCTCTTCTGGCCTCCACAGTCTCCGGCACTTTCATAGTACATACACATGATTAACCACTCAAGCTTACATAATACATACATATATATATATATATATATATATATATATATATATACAAACAAACAAATAAAAAACAACAAAGAAATTAATCTTCAAGAAATAAAAAGCTTATGCCACTGAAGATGTGGGATCGTTTCTTACTATGCATGACCTACTGACTGTGCCATATTTCACAAGTGGCTTTTGTAGCCTCGCAGCCTCCTAGGTTCTCTATGCTACCATTGATTTCTCTTTCTGAGTCTACACTGAGTCTCAAAACCTAATGACTCTTGGTGACAAATATGACAGGAGACACTTTAAGAAGGGAGCATTAGGTAGTCTGATGGGCTGATGTGCTCTGAGGGAGTAGGGTGGACTAAGCTTCCCTTCCAAGGGTACTGTGTTTCTGTTCTCACTTGCAGTCCCTGTCTCCCGAAGATGCTCAGGGGAGTTTCCCAGTACTGAGACTTACTCACCCTTCACAGTATTGTTACAAAAAGGAGGGATAAGTCGGGGTTTGTGACTCTCCTGGCAACTATGTCTTAAGTCTCTCCTCTCTTTTTTTCCTGAGAATATTAAGCATTAAGAAAGTTAATTCAAGCTGGGCATGGTGGTGCACACCTTTGATCCCAGCACTGGGGAGGCAGAGGCAGGTGGATTTCTGAGTTTGAGGCCAGCCTGGTCTACAGAGTGAGTTCCAGGACAGCCATAAACCCTGTCTTGTAAAACCAAAAAAAGAAAAAGAAAGAAAGAAAGAAAGAAAGAAAGAAAGAAAGTAAGTTTATTCAAATGTAGTAATGTCTATATCTACAATTTATACTATATTCATGTCAATACCCACAGCTCATTATAATCTATAGACATTTTCTGTATACTCTTGCTTTCTATTTTTTTCTCATTGAATTTTACATTAAAAATATTAATGGAAAAAGGGGCCATGAATTTTGAAGAGAGAAGGGAGGGGTGTATGGAACATTTGGAGAGAGGAAAAAGAAGGGAGGACTGTTATATTATAATGTCAACCATGAACATACTTATTACTGTGAAGAGCTGAGGGGATGGCTTAGTAAAGTGCTTGTCTTTTAGACACTAGTGTTCAGTAAACTAGTGTTAAGTACACTAGTGTGAGAACCTGTGTTAAAATGTGAGTGTGGTAATGAACGCTTGTAATCCCAGTCCTAAAGATGGGGAGAACAGGAGATCCCTGGGAAATCACTGGCTAAACAGCCTCTCCTAGTTCTTGAGCTGCGTGTCAGTGAAAGTCTCTGTCTCAAAATAACAAGGTGAAAGGTATTCCAAAGAATGACACCATAGTTGTCCTCTGCCCCCCCCCATGAGCACGTGCATGCTATGACTGTGTGTCTACATGTGTGCTGCATACGTGAACATGTACCCACATACAAATACTATCATTAAGACTTCAGAAACAAATGGAAGGAATTCAAATAGACTTAAATGACAGGGAGATTATGTTGGCTCACGGAATAGGAGAGCTTGGGGTCCTAGGGATAGGAATTGCTTGATTCAGCAGCTTGGGTCTCTGCAGTATTCAGTTTAAACCTAAAGCTGTGTCTGGTAGCCACAGATGGCTTTTATGGTTCACAGGACCACTTACTTTCCTACTCACATGACCTGGGAATTAGGGGTTCTTTTTTGCACAGTTAGAAAGGATAGGATATTATTTTCTATACACAATATTACATCTATTCAAGATTGCTCTACACTAAGTTATTGGATTATAGTACTCTGTGCTCAGAGTTTGGTTTTGTTGTTTGGTTTTAGCCAATGTGTGTCCACTGTGAACCTGGACTTAAACCTAATCTCATTTCAAATGTTGATCAGGAAAATGGGATCAATGATGCCTGGAAGGGAAAGTTTGAGGGTGTTGTTGAATGAGAAGCTTGGAAGTGGAAGTTGAGTAGTTCAAACATGCTTGTCTGCATATTGTCATCTATCTCTCTGGTCCTTCTTACTGAAGGCTTTTGATAACTAGAGCATTGGGGATATGTGGACTCTAAAAGGGGTGGGAACCAGAAATCTGTTCTATATGATTAGAAGAGTTTGGTAATGCTCCCTTAGAATTTAATAGGGGTGTTTACTTCCAACAAACAAACTGCGAAAACATGATGACTGTATGGAACATGCCTATCTCAGTGGTCTGCAGGATCTCAAAATTAGCTCTGTGTTTCTCTGACGATGTACACCTTCCTGATTCAAAATGACAGTAGGTTATTTGTTTTTGTGATAGACCAACTCCCAATGAGATGGCTCATTATTCAGTTCTGTGCAAGGCAACTTCCCTTTAACAAAGACAGGATCAATAATCTTTGGGAAGGAAGTGCCCCACTCTAAGATTTTGCTTCCAACTGATGCCTTTTCAGGCACGTGGCAAATATTAAGTAAATTTCCCAGCCTTTCTATGTAATAAGAAAAGAGGAGCAAACCCAGGGCCCTCCATATTTTAATGTAAAAAGCGATGGCTTCTACTGTTGAGGCCCACAGCAACAATACCAGCCACCTGAGAGTATTGCTTTTTAACTTTGTTCCCTTTGTATGGACAGCCAAGCAGAAGCAAACTGATTTTGTTTGGTTTCTGCCTGGCCTTGGCTCTTTGGAGTCTGAAGGACAGTACCTGATAACTTTGTGAACACGTGGGACAGGCAGACACTATGCCATGTAGGTAGACACCTGGCATCCCTGCACTGGGAAATTGAAATTGCTTAATTTTTAACGCTCAAACAACAGAGGACTCAGAGGATTCCAGTCACTGGTTAGCCATGCTACAGGGCTCTTTAGGACGAATTTGAAAAGAGAAAGCAAAGACTATGAAATGGTGTTAAGTGTTTGGGATGAAATGGCTAGCCCAATCTACTGGACTTTGAAAAGGTTTTGATCACTCTACAGAGGAAACTAGAAAGTCTTGCTCAATGACTAAGTCACAAGCACAATATAACAATGCGAGGCAACCATGTATCTTAAATTTAAAAATAAATGAAGGCAAAGAAATCTTCTGACTGAAAAGAGTCCCCTGCAAATTCCCTAGAGGGCATGGCACTTAAACTTAGGCTCAGAAGAGTGACCTGGATTTGGATGAGGGGACAGAGGTCACAAGATATTACAATGACTAGTCTTATAGAGTCTACACTGTGGGGGAATGAAATATAGAAATAGTTAGAGTGGGAGGTGAGGTTTGAAAGAATGTCACTGGGGTGGGTGTTCCAGGGGAGAGCTTGGAGAGTACCATGAGCATCACTTGAGGAGTGTGTCTTTAAACCAGAAGGAAATGTAAGACTCTCAGGGAATTTATCTTACAGCCATGGGTTAGAGCTCATATCAGAAGCAGAGAACTAGAGCTGTTGAACAGGGCTGGGTTACAGGTTGGTTCTCACTGGCATAGCTGTTGTTCCCCTGAAGCTCAGATACATGTCTATGAAGGAAAACACTGGCCACCATGTCAGATGGCAGGCAGTCAGGCATCTTATAGCTACAGCCCAGACAGAAGGACAGCTTAGACAGGTGCTCTGGAAAGTAATGTTGAGGAGCCTGGGATGGCTTTTTGAATGGCAACAGAACTGGTTGTTGTCAACTGGCTTGAGACTTCTGGTGAATCAGAGAGATGGTGTGGTTTTAGCACTCTAATAGTGACCCAGGTTCTGCCTCTTAGGCTAGCATTATCCCCAGACATTATCCCCTTCCCCTGTACTGAGGCATATAAAGTTTGCAAGACCAATGGGCCTCTCCAATGATGGCCGACTATGCCATCTTCTGCTACATATGCAGCTAGAGACACAAGCTCTGGGGGCTACTGGTTAGTTCATCTTGTTGTTCCACCTATAGGGTTGCAGACCCCTTTAGCTTCTTGGGTACTTTCTTTAGCTCCTCCATTGGGGACCCTGTGATCCATCCAATAGCTGACTGTGAGCATCCACTTCTGTGTTTGCTAGGCCCCGGCATAGTCTCACAAGAGACAGCTATAGCAGGGTCCCTTCAGCAAAATCTTGCTGGCATATGCAACAGTGTCTTGGATTGATGGCTGATTATGGAATGGATCCCCGGGTGGGGCAGTCTCTGGATGGTCCATCCTTTCGTCTTAGCTCCAAACTTTGTCTCTGTAACTCCTTTCATGGGTATTTTGTTCCCTGTTTTAAGGAGGGATGAAGTATCCACAAGTTGGTCTTTTTTCTTCTTGATTTTCTTGTGTTTTGCAAATTATATCTTGGGTATTCTAAGTTTCTGGGCAGTTATCATGTAGAAGAATGAGAATTGATCTATTCTTGTCTCCTTGTACAAAGCTCAAGTCTAAGTGGATCAAAGACCTCCACATAAAACCAGAGACACTGAAATTAATAGAGGAGAAAGTGGGGAGAAAAGCCTTGAAGATATGGGCACAGGGAAAAAATTCCTAAACACAACAGCAATGGCTTGTGCTGTAAGATCGAGTATTGACAAATGGGACTTAAAAGACACTGTCAATAAGACAAAAAGGCCACCAACTGATTGGGAAAGGATTTTTACCAATCCTAAATCTGATAGGGGACTAATATCCAATATATACAAAGAGCTCAAGAAGCTGGACTCCAGAAGTTCAAATAACCCCATTAAAAATGGGGTATAGAGCTAAACAAAGAATTCTCAGCTGAGGAATACCGAATGGCTGAGAAGCACCTGAAAAAATGTTCAGCATCCTTAATCATCAGGGAAATGCAAATCAAAACAACATTGAGATTCCACCTCATACCAGTCAGAATGGCTAAGATTAAAAATTCAGGTTGGCAGCAGATGCTGTCGAGGATGTGGAGAAAGAGAAACACTCCTCCATTGTTGGTGGGATTGCAAGCTTGTAAAACCACTCTGGAATTCAGTCTGGCGGTTCCTCAGAAAATTGGACATAATTCACCAGAGGATCCAGCAATACCCCTCCTGGGCATATATCCAGAAGATGTTCCAACCGGTAAGAAGGACACATGCTCCACTATGTTCATAGCAGCCTTATTTATAATAGCCAGAAGCTGGAAAGAACCCAGATGCCCCTCAACAGAGGAATGGATACAGAAAATGTGGTACATTTACACAATGGAGTACTACTCAGCTATTGAAATTCTTGGGCAAATGAATGTATCTGGAGGATACCATCCTGAGTGAGGTAACCCAATCACAAAAGAAGTTACTAGATATGCACTCACTGATAAGTGGATATTAGCCCAGAAACGTAGAATAACTCCTTTATCTTGTAGACGCTCCCCTCCCGCCACAAGCAGAAGTGCAAAGACTAGGTACAAAGTGCCAGAGTGCCCATGTGCAGGGCCACATCTGAGCCCCTAAGGTGCTTGGCTGTCACCTTCATTTCTCTCTGAGCAGGCTCATGTGAGGCAGGTTGGCCTTCTGAGGCAGGAGGACTGACCGTCTCTGCCTCCACCATGCTCTTGTTGGGTTATTGTTTTATTCTGTGGTTGTTTTGTTCCCAGCCTGGCTTTGGAACCTCCTAAGTGATGGACTGCCTAATTAGTGTTGTGAGATGTCATTTAACATCATGTTTTGGGGAATTTGCTTTGTCACACCCAGACCTTCAGTTTGAGACAGTTTCAGTCCCAGCTTAACCTAAAGTCAGCTGCTTCTGCCAATGCTTTTCAGCTTCCTTGTCTGCGACCTGCTGGGTTTCATTTGTTTCTATCAATGGCAGACTGATAATAAAATTATTCACAGAAACTAAAAATCCAAACACACACACACACACACACACACACACACACACACACACACACACACACACCGCCTATGGAATTTGTTTTATTGGCCAACTGCTCCTGATATGGGGCCTGCCCTAGAGTGCAGCTAGCTAATATACTGGTGACTCTCCATTGGAGAAAACGGATTTTCTGTTTCCCAGCAGATATGGATTGCAAATGGCTTCTTGACTAGGTTCTTTGGGACTTCTTTGTGACAACTTCCCCCTTTCCCTCTGGCATGGTTTGAACTTGCATGAATACAAAGGGAATTTGCTTCTCCAGCATCTTTGAAGGAACTTTCCCATCAATAAAGCAGGATGATCATTGCCCCGCCCTACTCCCAATCAGTGCTGTCTCAGAGTTGAGGCAAGGAGGTTTATTTTATTTTAATTTTTATTATTATTATTTTTTTTTAGCTTGGAGATTCTCTGAGGTCTGCTGTCCCTGGTGGCATTGTCATATGACTTCATTAGACACCCTTGTGTGCTCAGGAGCCTTCAGCTTCACCTTCCCGTTCGGAATCATCATTTTTCTAGCTTACTCTATTAACCAGGAAAGAGCTGGGGATTCCCCCCCCCCCCACCTCCCGCTTCTTTGCATCTGTATATAATGTAATTTAACCTAGCCAAAAAAGACACTGATTGTCCCACAGGACTTAATTAACTCCCAGCTTTGCCGTGCTCCGTGGAAATAATAAGAAAAGTAAAAGTTCCGGTGTTCTCTGCCTGTCCACTTCTACCTCGGCTGCATAATGAGATGCCGGCAACGGTGACACTGATGATGTGTGTAAGAGATACTGATTACAGCCGGCGGAGAGCTGCCTGCTCAGCTCTCGAAATCTGGCGGGGTTGCAAGATCTGCAGACCCAGGGAACAGCTTTTGCCTTCACATTCCAATTCTGAACATCTTCCTTGCTCACCTTGCTGCCTCCTGCCCGCCCTCCGGTCTGCCCGCTCACCCGCCCGCTTGCCTGCCCGCCCGCCCGCCTGAGCAGTGCCTTTGTTAACCTTTAACTCTGCCTTCTGCACCCGGGGTGGATGTGATGTCAGCTGTCACCGGGCAGGTGCCATGTTTATCGCTCTGCCGGTAGCAAATCCGGCCTGGAGGAGCAGGATTCTCCCAGCTAGCCCTCAGGGGAGCCCATTAAGAAATTGCAAGGCTAATAAAAATCATGGCGGATGAAATTGCAATCCTCTGGTGCCACTCGGTGATGGGGTTGACTCTGGTTTTACATTTTAATGGGGGCAGGGATTGAAGGTTTGAAAGAGAACTCTTTTTCTTGCAGTACTGGGAGTCACACCTTCCAGACTCAGAGATAGAAGGGGCAGCTAGAAGACAGGCTTCCTTCCTTCTTTGTGTGAGGCTTTAGCCTATTTGAGATAGGGATTTATTAATGCGTCTGATATGCTAACGATTCCCTGCTCCTGGAGGACAGCCTCACCCCACCACAGGGCACGAAATGTGGGGCACAGTTAGAGATTTCCAGCCTTTCAGTGAAACCCAGTGCCCATTCTTAGGGGAGTCTAGAGAGTTCGTGAGGTCTACTTCTGTGTCTCAGTAGAATTGTTTAAAACATTTTTATCCCAATGGCCTCTCCAAAAGGAAACTGTGTAAAATAGTCATCCCGGCAGTTTAAAACCGTTTCTTACCCAGGGACCACTCAGTCAGGAAGTGATTCTGAATTTCTTGGCTTGTCCCTTCTCTTCAAGGGATTTATAACTTTGCTTAAATAGATTGAGAGTTTGTTAAAATGAGACATGCAATAGCTGATGAGATAGCTCAGTGGGTAAAGGGACTTGCCCATAGGCCCGAAACCTGACATCAGTCCTTAGGACCCACCTGGTGCCTAGAAAAAAAATTAAAATCTCCCCAAGTCACTATGGAATGTATACTTCTCTCTCTCTCTCTCTCTCTCTCTCCCTCTCTCTCTCTCTCTCTCTCTCTCTCTCTCTCTCTCTCTCTCTCTCTCTCTGTGTGTGTGTGTGTGTCTTGAGTGTGCAAGAGACAGAGAGACAGAGGCAGAGACAAAGCAAGACAGAGTTAGAGACAGAGGGGAAAGATAGTTGGTCGGGGTCTGTTTTTAATTTTACATATATTATCTGCAACCACTGTAATAGTACAAGTAATTTTGTTGAGTGCCTCGATGAACATGATTAAAACGAATGTTCCTTATGTGTTTGTGTAGTTCAATCACTCAGAAGGTGAACGCAGCACAGTCATTTGAAAGAAAGCATGGGCGACATAAAGAAAAGCAAAAAAGTCCCCAAAAAGCAAAACAGACTCATGTTCCCCAGACTGAAGTAATTTCTTAAAACATTTGCGGTGAAAATTTAGAAACCTGTGCGGAGACATTGAGTGGTAAGAAATGAACAGGAACCCCACGATGACCAGTGAGCGGAGTTACACACCCCGTGTGGCTTTCCCCTGAAACACTAGAGAGAAAGATGCCTGGTGTCTGAAGCCCTAAGGCTTCTGCTGTCTGCTGCTCTGTGGAGTTCTGCATAAGTCTCAGACACAGATAGCTACTGTATGCCTTTGAACTATTTTAATCTCAATACTGTAAATAATGTTCAGCAGAAAATTTCTTATAAAAAGAATCTCATTTTTTAGTTTTCATTTTTGTTGCATGCTTTTTGTGCAGGAATGGGTGATCTAATCTGTAATTCTAGGATGTTGGTATCATTTTGTTTTATTCAGTTTGCTAGCTAGTTAGATGATTCATCTCAAAAGGAAGGGACGAGGGATGCTTGTGTGAAAGATGCAGAAGTTTCATCATTTTTAAAGGTGTGTGTCAATGATCATAATTATGGCATAACAAAAAAGAAGATTTTAACCATGTTGGCTTCCCCAGAATACCACTTCAATATACAATGAAAAAAAATACCGTTTCTACTTATTTTAAAAGATATATATTTAGTAAAATCTTGGAAGATAATCATTGTATTGGAGAAAAATAATTTACTATAATTTTTAGCATTCAGTTGCTTTGATTCTGGCTATGAGGTAAAAGTCCTGACTTCATTTCCTGTAAGCACCCTTGAGAGGTGTTCTCTGTACAGCGAGTCTGGGCCAGTCACCAGTTGAGTGTTGGTGCTGGCATGCTTGTGCATGTGTCTATGATTGTGTGCCTATCCGTGACAATGATTAAGATTTCTCTTATTTCATCTTTAAAAGCCATTCTGTTCTGTGTTGTGGGAAATTGATCCTACTTTTTACCAGACTACTTGTATAATATAATTTTATGGTACAAATAAAAGGTCATCACAATTGGTCTACTTAAGGCAATACATATTTATAACTTTCTAAATTAACAACTTTAAATATGAAAATTAAAAAGACTATATTATGATCAACTTTAAACACTCATTACAGCTATAAACTTACTTGCTGTTTTTTTTTTTAAATAAACATTTAGTTGTGTACTATTTGCTAGACTGTCCTTTAAAGGATGGGGGATAGCTTGGTCTTATAAATAGGAAGACCTAAATATATCCCTGGAACTCATGTGAAGAAAGCTGATTGTGGAACAGGTCTGTAATCCAGGGCTGGGAAGTGGAGAAGAGTAGCTCCTTGGGGCTCACTGTGAGACATGCTAGCCTAACTATCAAGTTCCAGGCCAGTGAAAGAGCCTGTCTCAAAAAATCAATAGCAGCATCTAAGAAACAGCAGACCTCTGGCTTCCACACGCATGCACTTACCCTACATACACCTGCTTGTACACCACACACACACACACTCACACACACACATGAGGCTATAATTTTAAAGGGTAACTTACTAATCAAAATTTAAGAACGTATACAGACGTGTTTTCATTTGGAGATCTCTTATTACTTAGTATGAGAGGATAGAATACATTTCATATGTATTTAAATTTATCAAGTTACAAAGCACTTGGCATTTAGATTAAAAATTTAGGGCAAAAATCATGCAGACAAGAAATTTCTCAGGAGCCTCTTTGCTTTCTCTTTTCTTAAATTTTCTTTTTGTTATGTTTCTTTCTCCTATTCAGGTCCTAGTTAGAGTTTAAGTTCAGAAAGCCTAAAATTCGCCTCGTGCATTTGCATTTTAAGCAAATGTCTTGAGGATTCAAATAAGAAAAGTTAAAGCAAAAGAGAAATTAGCACTGAAGATGCCCTTTTGATCAAGTTCCTTTGCTCACACAACAGACTCTTCATTAACTTTGTAGGAACACAGCACGACGTTGATGCTAGCACTGTCTGTGTATCTGTAACACATACATGATACAGAAACGTTCTTTCTCCGTTAATTTTACAGCTCTATCGAGAAGATATTGTTAGTTCCATTTTACAGGCACAGAGCTGAATGCTTTGAAACATTGAGGCTTGCTCAAGGCCCCAGGGGTAGTCTGCTTACCATTCAACTTCTTTTTAAGCATAGTGTTATCTGCTGACTAAGTGGTAGGGTTAGAATGGAGGGATATTATGGGAAAGGGTGGTATAGGATGCAAAATGAATTTGTGACAATCGAATGATGACTTTTTGATAGAAATCTCATATTTAATGAAAAGAGGGATGCTACAGTACTTCAGTTGGACATGAGGTATGTCACCATATTTACTAAGTGGGAACAGAATTTCAATGTTATTTTGAAAAGTTTGGCCCATAGGACAAGATTATCTTTAGAGCCTATAGCGGTATTCTTGGTGTTGGAATATGGAGGTCTCTGAAAGATGGGAGCGGCTTCACATTTTCCTGTCCTTAGCTAGTGAGAAAACGATGTCCCCCTGAATGGAAACAAAGAAAGATGCCAAACAAGGAAAGTGAGAGGAAAGAGGCAGCCGATTTTATCCAGGGTGGGACAAGCCACCTCTGCACAAGGTTGTCAAGCTGTCGCAAAGGCAAGGAGGTCTCGCAGTAACCACAGGCTATGCAAAGAGATAAATGGTTGACCCTGGCCCGTGTCAGCCTACGATTGATGCCACTATCAGCCCTAGTGCCTTCCTAGTGATTTTTTTTTTAAATCTTTGATAGAGTGTGTTATCTAGTTACTGGCATGAGGGCAATAGCCTGGAGGGGTAAAGGAAAAAGAAAGAATAAAAGGTCACTCCAGGAGGACATTCTCTGCCCCACTAAATGAGAAAAAAAAAAAAAAAGATCTGGTTTAGAGGGAGGAAATAAATAAATAACCATAAAAGCGACTGCTGGATGCATGGGTGGGAAAAGTAACTGTCTCTCCTCCCTCTGTGTTCTCCCCTCCCTTCTTCCTTTTCCTGTCTCCTTCTCTTCTCTCCCTTTTTTCTTTCCTTCCCATCTCCTTTTCTCCTTCCCCTTTCCTAAAAAGACAAATGGAGACAGACCTGGAGCTACTGAACTGTTGTGAAGGGCAGTACATGAGAAAGTGGGGAGTGGGCAGAGGGGAGTGGGGGGAGGCTATATTTCATTCTCTGTGGAACTTTTATAATGGCATTTTGAGGAACTGAAAGATTCTGAAATAATATTCTTTGCTTTCATAGAATTTTCCTTTTTTATATCATTCCCAAAATGTAGGGTCTTCCCAATGGATCTTTTTGCATAAGGTAAAATGCTGACCACTGTACCGATGCTCCCTCCGGTGAAGAGCCACACTGGATCTGACCCCTGAGTCTCCAAAAGCAGCTCTGGAACGAGTAGAGCCATTTTAGTGGGTGAACTTCATCATTTTGAAAGCCACATTCTTGGCTCTGTATATTTTTCACCTTACACCATTGGTTCTTGCCAATACTGTACAAGGCTACCATGTCATAAGTTCAGCTGAATTGTCTATCAAAGACATCCTAACAGTAGATAAAGAAGAGAAGCCTTGCTGCTGGAACATGTGTATTTGAGTCCCACATGCCACCTAAGATCCCTGGTTCCTTGACCTAGAGCTGTACTTCACCTTAGTGAAGGAGTAATGTGCTGTTTATCAATATCCTCCTGAGCAGTTTGTCAAGCTTAAATTGATTGACAGGCAGAAGAAGCTTCAGAACGTGATAAAACCCCATTCAACTCAGGACTCTTGTACTAGGAGCATGTGGCTGTGGTGACCAACAGTACTGTGGCCAAAATATCTGCAGAGAAAGTTTCAAAGGCCACATGGAGCCGATCCATGAAACTGGCTCTTGGGGATTACTTGGGAGTATATAAATGAAGCTCAAAGTGGGGGAGTGATGTCAGGGCCAGATGAAGAATACATTGTGTGTACTTTCTTGTTCCTGTCATAGTTTCTTAGTTGACAACATAAAATATATGCTGCATAATTTAATTTACTAATACGGTTAAACTATGTGATACACACTAAGTTTGAAACGAGAGTGGAATTTGTAAAGTATTTGTCTCAGGCATGGGGATATAGCTTAGTTAGAAAAGTGTGTACTGCTAACATATTCACATCATCCATGCAATGACCTGGCCATAGTGTCCTGTGGTCCTGTGTCTGTAATTCCAGCCATGGGAAAGGAGAGAGAGAGAGAGAGAGAGAGAAAGAGAGAGAGAGAGAGAGAGAGAGAGAGAGAGAGAGAGAGAGAGAGAGAGAGATGGTTGGTGGATAGATAAATTGATAAATGATAGATAGGTAGGTGATAGATTAGATGATAGATAGATAGATAGATAGATAGATAGATAGATAGATAGATAGATAGATAGAATATCCCTGAGTTTCATCTACTAGTCAGCTTAACCTATAAACAGCAAGCTCAAGGTCCCAGTAACAGCTTCTATATTAGACTATACATGAATGGCTCCTTAGGAATGCCATTTGAGGTTGATTGGTGGCTTTCATAGAGGTTCGTTCCCCCATGGGAATAGCAACACACAAACATACAGACATACACAGACACACATATACACACACTAAAATGCATCTTTTTTCATCAAGCATAAATTAGATATAGCAGACTGTCCTGACCTGAAGTGCTCAGTTTATTAATGTGTGTGATGTGAAGCCCAGTTCATTAATGTATGTGTGGTGTGAAGCCCAGTTCTTTAATGTGTGTGTGGTGTGAAGCCCAGTTCATTAATGTGTGTGTGGTGTGAAGCCCAGTTCATTAATGTGTGTGTGGTGTGAAGCTCAGTTCTTTAATGTGTGTGTGGTGTGAAGCCCAGTTCATTAATGTGTGTGCGGTATGAAGCCCAGTTCAATGTGAAGACATAAGGCATTTCACTTAACCAAAGAAGATGATTTTACTTGGTTTTTATTTTTCCATTAAGTGGTGATGCTAACAAGTAAATCTTCAAAAAGTATATTTTCCTTGATTTTGGTTTTGTTAAGAACAGGGAAGGCATGGAATGACCACTAATATTAAGCACTTGTTACATGTTAGGTATTGAGTTAATCACTGCCTACATTAATTAACTTAGTGAGAGAACCCTTTGGAAAAACCTCTGTGTTTCTCATATGAAGAGTTGAGCGTCCAGCAGTTCTCAACCCATGGGTCGAGACTCCTCTGTGAGTCACATATTAGGAATTTACATTATGGCTAGTGCATTACATAATACTAGCAAAATCACAGTTATGGTGTAGCAATGAAATAATTTTATGGTTGGAGTCACCACAACATGAAGAATTGAATGAAAGAGTCACAGCATTTGAAAGGCTGAGAAGCACTGATGCCTAGTGGCCACCCAGCCAGTGTAGGGAGGGGTTCGGACTTCTGTAACTGCCTCTAGAGGCTGATGTCTACAATTCAAATAAAATGGTTATTATGATTTGGGGACTTCTTTGAAAGCAGTCAGATACTGAGAGTCCACATTTTCAGTTCAAAATACCTCAGGGAAAAGAACTTCCTTTCCACAAGAGGAGAAAACTGGCTGTACTCAGATCAAGATTCAGGCTGATTTGATCAGCTTTCTGTCTGGGAGGCCAGACTCATCGGTATCATTTCAGATTTATGGAAGCTTTACCGTTGTTGACACCTCTCCTCAGTGATCGGAGTAATAGCTTCACGAGCCTGCCTGCACTGCCGGGCAAAGCTTTCCCGTTAAGCATGCTGTGTGGTTTCTGTGGGTCTAGGTTTGACTCTGTGTAAATAAGGCTGATAATGAATGACCTCACAGCGTTGTGGGATCTAAGTGGATTATGCAAGTGCAGTGGCTGAGATCTGCTGAATTCTCAATGAGAGCGTATCACCATTATCATCTCTCTGTTCGTGGCCTCTACCCTCAGCCTCCGGTAGTTCTATACTGTTGCTCCGATTTTGATTTTAATAGTTTCTCAGGCCAGACACATCTTCTTTATATGCTAACAAAAGTGGGATCATCTGGCCACTCTCAGCCTGGGTCATGTGCATATAAATCTGGCCTTGGAGTAGAATCCTTACCGAGACTTGCTGGCTATTGGTCAATCTCAGTGGCCTCATTTTTTATTTTGTAGACTGGTATTTTGTAGACGCCGTCACGAGAATTATGTACACATCTCATGAATAGTAACCCAAGCAGCTTGTTCAGGGCTGGGTGCTAAAAGGGGTAGCTGTACCACCATCTGTTAGACGAATATATCTCCAAATTTCATTCTGGGAGCAATCTTCTGATGGAGTCCTATGTTTTGACAGTTTTAAAACCGGGGATCCATCCCATAATCAGCCACCAAACCCAGACACTATTGCATATGCCAGCAAGATTTTGCTGAAGGGACCCTGATATAGCTGTCTCATGTAAAGCTATGCCAGTGCCTGGCAAATACAGAAGTGGATGCTCACAGTCAGCTATTGGATGGAACACAGGGCCCCCAATGGAGGAGCTAGAGAAAGTACCCAAGGAGCTGAAGGGGTCTGAAACCCAAAGGTGGAACAACAATATGAACTAACCAGTATTCCCAGAGCTCGTGTCTCTAGCTGCATATGTAGCAGAAGATGGCCTAGTCGGTCATCATTGGGAAGAGAGGCCCCTTGGTACTGCAAACTTTATATGCCTCAGTATGGGGGACTGCCAGGGCCAAGAAGTGGGGGTGGATGGGTAGGGGAGCAGGGCGGGGGGTGGGGGGAGGGTATAGGGAACTTTCGGGACAGCATTTGAAATGTATATAAAGAAAATATATTTTGTTCCTTTTTTTTTAATTAGGTATTTTCCTCATTTACATTTCCAATGCTATCCCAAAAGTCCCCCATACCCACCCCCCCCCACTCCTCTACCTACCCACTCCCCCTTTTTGGCCCTGGCGTTCCCCTGTACTGGGGCATATAAAGTTTGCAAGTCCAATGGGCCTCTCTTTCCAGTGATGGCCAACTAGGACATCTTTTGATACATATGCAGCTAGAGTCAAGAGCTCTGGGGTACCGGTTAGTTCATATTGTTGTTCCACCTATAGGGTTGCAGTTCCCTTTAGCTCCTTGGGTACTTTCTCTAGCTCCTCCATTGGGAGCCCTGTGATCCATCCAATAGCTGACAGTGAGCATCCACTTATGTGTTTGCTAGGCCCCTGCATAGTCTCATAATAATAATAATAATAATAATAATAATAATAATAATTTATTGTAAAAAAACCCCAAACTTTGTGATGTCTTATATTTTTCTTAAGGAATAAAGAATGTGAAAAAAATGAATTTCCTTCAGAGAGATTAGTTTTTTAAGTGAAACCTTCCCTTAAATTGCCAAATGCTGTTTATTTTGAATATTATTTTCTAAAACATATTGGAGATCTTTGTGTGTTTTTTGCCTGATTGAAGGCAAATATTCTCTTGATATTTCTTCATCATCATCATCATCATCATCAAAACTTTTTTTTTTTTTAATTTCAAATAATACCCCATGATGGGGATTAATTCAATAGTGGAGCATTTGCTTGGTGTGTTCAAGGCTCTTGGGTCACACCTAATACTAAAAAGAAAAAAAAAAAGATAAAGTAATATGTCTATACTAGTCTCATAGTGACTTTTCTCATGCACTGGCAAAGTATCTGACTGAAGCAAGTTAAGGGAGGAATTTATTTTGGCCGTCCATCATGGTTTGGAAGGCGAGGTAGCAAGAACTGGTGACGTGACATCTGCCATCAAGAATTGGAGGCCGGTGCTCAGTTCAGGTTCCTCCTTTCAGCCAGCCTAGGACCCCCACTATGGAATCACACAACCCACATGTGGGATTGGGCTTCCTATCTTAATTAACTGAATCTAGGACACATCTCAGAAATGCCCAAAGACTTGTCTCTTGGCCAGTTCTAGATCCAGTCAAGTTGGCGATTGCTGTTAACTACCATACCCATGTGTAGGACTAAAGTTTCTTGAAGGTGCCTGCTTGCCACTGAATGGCCTCTGACTATACCAACAGATGCCAGTCCTCCATTTGAGCCAAGATTGTAAAGTTCACAGCTGTATGCTTTTATCAGTCTCTGCTTCCTCCAGGTGATGCCCTGGTTACAAAAACAACTGACAAAATCCTCCCAGAGACCTGCAAGCAAAATCACAATAAAAAAGGACTGAGTGGGTTTGAAGAAGTCCACAAGGTTAGGTGTGAGATCCTGAGACATGGCTCACTGTCCTCATTTCCCACCATCATAACTAGGATTGCAAGACATCATCAGCTTTGTGCCTTTCTACCTTCAAGACCTCATGGAGTAGTGTGGCTATGTTATCAACTATTTCCATTTCTCCAGTGTCTCTTTAATAGTTATAAATATACAGATTTTCATCTATTTATTTATTAAGATTTATTTATTTTTCTGTGCATTGATGTTTTGCCTGCATGTATGTGTGTATGAGGCTAACATATTCTCTGGATCCGGAGTTATAGACAAACAGTTGTGAGCTGCCATGTGGGTGCTGGGAATTGAACCTAGGTCCTCTGGAAGAGCAACCAGTGCTTATAACCACTGGGCCAGCTCCCCAGCCCCTTCTTTTTATTTATTACATTAAGTTTTTAATTCTGTATTTTGTTTTTTTATATCTCAATTATGCTGATTAAAAAAATAATTGTTAACATGACCCATGATACTAGCTGCTTAAAACTTCAAACAAGAAGTTCTGTGAGTTCACGTTGGGTAAAAAATTAAATATCAAAAGCGTACTATGACTTATTAATGAATACTGTCAATTATATTAAAACACTACCTATACCTTTTAGAAATAATATAGAAGTCACATAGCACATCGAAATATAAGAATATATAAAGATCTTATTGGATAATTTAAAAGAGATTCTTGGTTTTTTATGGGATAAATATCTATTAATAACAATATCTTTGGACAGACTTCAACTTCCTGGCTCTCTCCTCTAGGTATTTTTCTAAGTCATTGTCTCTGACTTGCACCAACTCTGGTGCAGGAACTTTGTCCTTATCATTAAGTGTAGCCCATCCTTGGTCTGGTGAACCCAAACTTGAAATGCTATGTTATTTGGAGTTCACAGATTGTGAATTTCCTTTTCTTTGTAACTGAGATTTCCTCTCCATTCCTCAGAGGCATTCCTGATTAGGTTATAATTTCTGCTTTTCTTTTACTTGGTCCAAATTGCCTCTGGCAAAGGAAACACCCACATTCCCCAGTGCAACTCTGGCTTCAGGGAAAGGGTAGCAGTTACTGAATTTCCTACTGATAGAGGCATGCAGAGAAGTTCAAGGCTGAGAGTCTGTGCAAGGCCATGACACATAGGGCACTGCTTATAGGACCATCACACAGGGGAGGATGATGCTCTCAACCTAGAGGACCAACTGACACTGGGCAATTCTGCGCAAGCTAGGTACTCATGGGCAAGCTTCTATTTCAAGCTCATTCCCCTCTTTCTCATTTTATTTGGTCCTGGTCCAAGCCAGAAAGCCTTAAGCCTTCCTTCTTCAGGAGTGAAGTAAGGAACTTCCTCCTAGGCCATCCTCTTGAGAAATCAACTTAATTAATAATGGATTTGCTTTCATTGAGAGGACTTGAATTTTAGCCCAGAAGAATCTACAGCATCTTCACAACTCCATTGATCTATCTAGTCCTTACACTCTCTCTGGGAAAGGATCATTTTAATGGCATTACTAATAAAGTGTAAGTATTTTTGTGCCTTCCTATTGAGTAATGGCTCCTCTAAGGTCCCTATAGGCTTGCTCCTTTCTTTTTAACCCCGTGCTTTCCTTTTGTGGTCATATGGCAAGGTTGGCAAATTTGCCCTTTCAATCCAGGCTGCTATAATGTGATAAACTTCATTAACATTTCCAAGGTAGACTTGAAGAGAATTAGAGCAGAGACAGAAAGGGTTAAAGGTCCCCCCACCCCCCCACCCCCACCCCCCCAAACACACACACTGCTTGTGGACTTAACAGTTCAGGGATAGCAGCTAAAGTGGACGCTATAAACACTTTCCCTTGAAAGCAGTGTCTTTTCAATAAACACACTGTTAGGCGCTAGCAAAAATATTTCCAATTGCCTTCATGGGTGGCATGGTGCTGGAAATGGTTGGCTCACGTTCAGTTAAATTTCAAATGTCAAAGCTTGTTAATAGTGAGTTTAACCAAAGACAGCTCATAAGGAGCTATGCAAACTTAACTTCCTCAAATAAAAAAAGAGAAGAAAGATGACCATTTAACATTGCCGTTCCTCCCCCTGCTTTCTTTACCTCTGCTTCAAGTTGGTTTTGGGTTTTATTGACAGTAGGTTTCAAGTTTATATTCAACAGTTCCCTTAATTTGCCTGGTCTCTTTATTCTCTCCTTCTCCCTCCCCCGGGACACAGGCCTATTACAAAGGTGTTGGGATGTCTCTTTGAGTTTTAGAGGAGTGTTTTGTGTATTTGAAGCAGGCCTGGAGGAGTCTGTGGAAGTGTTAAAGCAGAAGGTTCAGCTTTTGAGAGAGAAACATTCTGTGATACGATGTTCCTCTCAGATGCTGCCTCTAGCCTGGGCTGAATACAAATGTACAGGGAGACTCTGTTTATATAGTAATGAAGTTTCAAGCTAAAATATCAATACAGCAGGTACCTCCACTATTTGTAATGTATCCAGTTCCTATCACTGTAGTAACTGAAATAAATATAAACAACAACAACAACAACAACAACAACAACAGATTCAGTTTTGTTCTGCCTAGTTTAAATTTACTTGAACAGTTACCACTATGGCCACTATGGTTGATTAACTACTGTGCTGAATTCTATGACAAGCTAAGAAAAAAGAATGATTTAATAATTATAAACTCTGTGTCAGGCTGGCCTCCCTTGTACTTCTGACTTCTCATCAGAAGTGGCTCTAAATTTGCAAAGCCTTCCTATGCACAGAAGAGGTAATGAGCATTTGGTGAGGAGCCTGGACAAAGCCTTCAGTGTGGTTTCTTGAGGGGCTGTCTTGGAGTCTTTCTAAAAGTGCCCTTTGGAATCACACTGGGGTAAGTTTTGAGTCTAAAAAGAGGGGAGGGCAGAGTAGAATGGGAACAGTTTCAGGGTGAATGTGTGGTTCAGGTATATCACAGGTCTCTTCTGGGAATTTACCACAACTTTCTCTTGGGAGCACATAGAGGTCCCAATAGAGGTGTGAATTCTGGCTTTCTCAGCCATTTTGATTCAAATAAGGTAATCTTGCTCTATTCTCAATGGCTTGTATAGACTTAAGAAGCTGCCTGATCTAGATGCATCTATTTATCTATCTGTCTGTCCATCCATCATCTACCTACCTATCTACCTATCTATCTATCTATCTATCTATCTATCTATCTATCTATCTATCTCTGAAACTCTTTTGTTTTGAACACATCTGTACCTCAAAACCTAAAGGAATCGAGCTATTGAACCATATTTAATTATTGTCTATGGATTTCTATGGTGTTTGATTTACCCATAAAGGTTTTGATACTATAAGATAATGTTGAGTGGGTTGTAAATGTTTAGGGATGTTTGTGTGGTTTCTTTTAAAAGCTTTATATGTCACTGAGATACTCCTGCACATGAGAGTACAGTCTGAGAGTTTTTTTTTTTTAATACTAGCTTTCAGTTGTTTTTCTTCTCTCCTTCTGCCAGCACCCTGGTTTTACTCTTCAAGGAGAGGAAACAAGCCTCCCTTACTACCGTTATGTGCTTTCTGATAGCCTTTTTCTTGACAATGAGCTTCTTGAGAGCAGGCCCTTATATTTATCCTCTTGTCCTCCGGGTCTCCATGGGAACTGACTCAGTAAATGTTTATTAGTTAGACTTAGTAAAACCTCACTAGTTGATACCCTAACAACATTGTACTTGAAATATTTAACTTAAGGGAAAAACGATTTTGTGGACTCTTACACATTAATTACCTGCATGCAAATAGGAGCTGCAAATTATAAATCATGCCATCAAGTTACTGAGGTAGATCCAGAAGTGTGCTGGTGGAAGATACAGGTCAGCAACTGTATCTGAATGAATATATCTATATCATCTATATCTCTATCTTAAAACTATTAATTTTAAGAGAGGACAAAGCAATTGTAATATTTCTGGTCACTATAATTCACTGGGTCATTTTTGGTCTACTTGTTCTATAAGTCCCTAGGCTTATACAGTTACAAATTTAGTCAAATTGACTGGTGAGCGTACCTGTGTGCCGAGTGTACATTATTGATATGGAAAGCACAGGGCCAGAACATGGCAGAAGTCAGAGTTTAGCAAGATAAAACATTGACATGATGTGGAGCAGAGTACAGGCAAGCACATGGGAAAAAGGAGTCTTTAAAGGACCTCAGAAATCATAACAGGCAAATTGAAACTGGAGCCAGGCCTTGCAAGATACTCTCAAGAGAAATGTGGCCCAGTCACACATGTGTGTAGCTGTGATACATTAGGAAGCTATGTGTCTCGTGGTACAGTCTAAGGACTAACAGGATTTAGTGGAAGCTGAGAGAATGGGGAGGAGTCAGGGATGAGGCTGGAGTCACATTTGTGTGTGTGTGTTCAGAGTTACAATATTTGCAGAGTTACATTATTTGAATTCGGAGTTGTTCCCCCCCCCCCTTAGGTAGTGGGACTCAGTTCTCATGTAGACTCCATAGCAACAGAATCTTAATGTTGAGGATGGAAAATGTAGGCCAGCTATATGACACACACTCTCTGTCTGTCTGTCTGTTTATCTATCTCTCTGTGTGTTTCTCTGTTTCTATCTCTCTGTCTTTGTCTTTGTCTCTGTCTCTGTTTCTCTCTCTCTCCCTCTCTCCCTCTCTCTCTTTCTCTCTCCCTCTCTCTTTCTTTGTCTCTGTCTCTTTTTCTCTCTGTGTTTGTGTGTGTGTACATGAACATGAATACATGCTTTAGTAATGGGACTATTTCATTGTTAAGATGTAGAAGTCTTCATATATTTTGGATATTGAGCCCATATCAGATATACCATTCACCAATATCCACCCCCTTCTATGGGCTGCCTTTTTATAGAATTGGTAGTTTATTCCTGTGGACAAAAGTTTTTCATTTTGATAAAGTCTAATTTACCTATGTCTTGTTTGTTGCTCTATTTTTAGTGTCATATCAAACAAGCCATCATTAAATATAATGTCATAAAAATTACTCTTTCATATGAACAAGCCTAAACATTTTCTGTATAAATTGCAGTAGCCTAATGTCTATTTTTGACACTCAATCTGCTTATGTAATGAAGCTACATTTATTTCCCCAGTCTTACTCTATAGCTTGTAAATTTTTGGGGGTGCCTTGTCATCATTTTCTAAAAAGGAAAATGATTATTATCATCATCATTTTTTATTAGGAGCTTTCTTTTTCTCTTTTCTTCTCACATATTCAATTCAGACTGCAGCCTCTTCTTCCTCCATTCCTCTGAGCCCCACTCCCCCAGATCCATTCCTCCTCCTTTCCATCCATCAAAGAGCACACCTCCCAGGGATAGCAACTGAACGTGGCCTAACAACTTACAGTAAAATTAGGCACAAACCCTCATATCAAGGCTGGATGAGACAACCCAGTAGGAAGAAAAGTGTCCCAGAAAAGGAAGAAGAGTGAGAGACAGCCTCAATTCCCACTGTTGGGAGTCCCACAAGAACATCAAGCTACACACCCACCAGGCAAACATGGTGCTTTCTTTGCATTGCCTTCAAAGATTTTCAAGTAGGTCAAGAATTTGAAAACGCTATTCAAAGGAAGGTTTGATTTTTGTTGTTGGTTTTTGTTTTTTTGCTTTTGTGTTTTTTCAAGACAGAGTTTCTCTGTGTAGCCCTGGCTGTCCTGAAACTCACTTTGTAGACCAGGCTGGCCTTGAACTCAGAAATCCGCCTGCCTTTGCCTCCCAAGTGCTGGGATTAAAGGCGTGCGCCACCACTGGCCGGCAGGTTTGATTTTGATTTGATCCCTTCGCAAGGCAAACTTAAAAAAAGACTTGACAGTTGAATGTCACAGGAAGAAGGAGAATAAGGAGAAAGTTTGTTTTGAGTTTATGTGATTAATGATGTAACAAAGTCTTCTCTGCTTCCTACCTGGTTATCCATTTTCTGAAGCAAAGCCAAGGAGTACTTTGTGTAGAGGCCAGTCAAGGGAAACTTTATCTTGAGGGGAGATATAGAGAGTGTCAATCATTTAGAATTGGGGAACAAGGGGACTGGTAGAATGTTTTCCATGGAATCTGTTGAAGTAGGGTTTGTTTCTGCAGGACATAACGATGTGCCACCAAGAAAAAATTTCAAAAAACAACATCTATTTTGATTTGGCTATTTCCCTGGTTCTACCCCTACTCAGTTCATTGGGTAACCCTATAGCAGTGACTTAGCTCCTCATTTATAACGTGAGGTATTGATACAGATAGCTAAACTTTCCTTAAGCCCTGCAGTGATACAGGAAGGCACAGAAAGCATTGTTTTTTTTCTCACTGGGGAAACAGAGAAAGAAGTTTCTGTTTTCTATTGCTGAGATGGAGCCCCATGAATAATTAATCCCCAACAAGTTGAGCAATTGATTTTCAGCAAAGGGGCAATTCCCTAAAGTTGGAAGGATTCTGGGCAAAGGCAATTTGTACTTATTTCTGAGAGGCGCTGTGGCTACTGATAGCACTCTGACACGGTTTATCGAACAAGCTCCGGGATCTCCTTCAGTCCCTAGTTAGTTGCTTTAAGGCTTGTTTTGTGGGAGTCTCTGGATTTTGAACTTGTTTAGTGTTGGCAGAGGGTTCCTTGGAAAGATGAACAATACGAACAGGTTTTCAAGTGTTTGTGTAAATTTACTGTGGGTATGTTGTACACTCATGTTTATACACTATGCGAATTGTATACAATGAATTCCAGGTGACTCTAAAGCAAATGATTAAAGGGCTTATCTATCTGGAAATTAAACTGAGCTTTGTGAACGTTTAGAAGGACTGTAGAAATGATGTGATTTTCACTGAAGATGAGTTTATTAAAAGAAAAATACACATATTACATTCATCTTGTTTATCTGTAGCCTAAGAAATAAATTAAAAATACCCACATAAAACCTATGTTAAATGCATACATTCTGATGTACTACATATATGACCATTGGATTTTGGCATGTTTTAGTCACTGGAACATTTGACTTCTGTCACCACCTGATTCTTTTGATGTTGAGCTCTTGCATATGAAAACTTAAAAAAATATAAAAAGCAGATTATTTTCCCATCATGTCAAATGGCATGTGGTTTTAATCCCCAAGAGTGGAGTGTTTCCATCAGACCTCTCTATCTGAAATCTCTAGCTCTATTTCCTCCTTTGCCTGGGCTGCTGTTACTGGTAGCTGGTGTTATTTAATTATCTCTACATTTTAACTGTGGTGTTTACCTTTAATATTGCTGCAGTCAGTAAGTGATTCATTGCATCTGGAACTAAACAACAAGGTTTGGCAGAAAAGGGACAATGTGTGGCAGATGCATTTGGGCCCAGGAGGACAATGGCTTTGAAAGTGGGCTCTAAGAGCTTGAAAATGCAATTACGCATTTATGAATGTAGAAATAGGTACTACAGTGCTGGTTCATGGTGAATTTCAGAAAAGATGCTGGGGATTTTGAACAACATGGCCATTGCATACTAGAAAGGCATTCACCCTCTGGGGGACAGGTAAGCTCTTCAAAATCAAGGTTCTTGAAACTTCATCCCAGTTAGAAAACTCAGCTGTCTAAGTTTACTTATTCCTGAACTAAGGGTGATAATTTTTGGAGTTAGCATTGACAGGAAAAACCATGCTCTTTCTGCCGTATCCAAACCCCACAACTATTCACATGATGCTTAATAAAGCACAATGCTACTTTCAAGTCATGTAGTAGCCTTAACTGATATTTCCTTTGTCTTCCTTATAAAGTACATAAGCAAATGAATTTAATCAAGACCTGTGAAGAAGGAGGTATCAGATGTGTTTCTTTGTGTGGTTTTCCCCTTCAATGTATTGCCTTTCTTTTTATTGAAATTTTAAATCTTTTCCTTTGGAGACATCGATGAACAAGGCACATACAGGACTCTTACCCTTTTCTTCCCTCCCCTCCATCCTGTGTCTCCCCTTCCTTCCAAATTAGTAATATCTTCTTTGTTATTGTTACATGAATACATATATGGATATCCATATGCATATACAACCTATGGATTTCGTTTATTGTTGTTCTTATGTACATACATCCTGGGCTGACCTCCTAGGATTGGATAGCCTGTGTGGTAGCTGATTCCCAGAGGAAGCTGACTCTCCCTCACTCAGGAGTCATTGCCTGTAGCAATTCATCTATGGGGGGAGGGGGGGCATGTGGAATTCCACCTTTCTGATTTGCTATGCTAACTGATATCATTATGTAGACCTTGTTCAGGCAACCACATTTTTGAGAGTTCATGACAACATTTCCAGTGTCATTTCTAAGGGGTACTATCTAGCATCAGGTGTCTTAGGCCTCTGACTTTTATAAACCTTCCTTTCAGCCATTGCTTCCATGTTTCCTAAGCCTTAGATATAAGGGTTGTGTTGCAGATTTATCGGTTGGGGTAAGCCGCCCAGGGTCATCTAATCTCTATATTTTATCCAGTTTATTTTCAAAGTGAGGCAATACAAGTTCAATCCTTTACTTCCTTCAGGAAGCAATGCCCATAAAAATAGTGCTATTAATATCATCTATACTTAAATTGTTCCACAAATAATATCCTACGTGACCTTTGAGGAATTAAGATTTTCTTGCAGGGCACATTTTATGTCTGTGCTTAGCACTAGGAGGATTTTGCCTTTCTCAACAGCTAGAGAGAAGTTGTGATAACTTGGGATCCTTGGGACGTTTACTGTGTAGCTTGAGTCGTCATAAGTCTTTCTTAGCAAATAAAAGGTCTGTTGTACCTCTTCATTTACACTTCTGGGTATTATAAATGTTGTGGTTTTATGCTCCATGTTTTGTGTATGTAGAGTCATTTATGCCTCAAGGACAGGCTGGCCTGCTGCCCCAAACTAGCTTCCAACATTCAGTAGTAACTTCAGTGAGGAGGTGGAAAAAGTCTTTGTTTTGTGAATATTATTTTCCAGCAGAGTCTACCATACATAGTAGGTTTCAACTGATACTTAGTGAATCCACATTAGTGATCCACATTCTTAGAAACTTCAATGTTGCCTTATTATGTTCCACTTCAATAGGAAATATGGTTGAGTATACTACTTTCAGTTCTCCTAAGGCTGGAATAAGGGTGACTGTCCAGCTACCTCCTCATCTGGAAACTTACGCCATCTTCTAGGCCCATGTAGGTTGTCTGCTGAGGCCAGTTTGAGTCTGTAGGGGTTAGGGCTTCATTTTTTCCCTCTTTTCCAGTATTCTTACCACTGTATATTGCCATTGTTTATGTTCTTGATAGCTATTCTGGTTGGAATGAAATGGAATGTCAATTTAGTTAGAATGTGTGTGTGTGTGTGTGTGTGTGTGTGTGTGTGTGTGTGTGTGTGTGTGTATGTGTGTGCATGTGTGTAGGGATGTAGGGGTGTCCTGGATCATGTTGAATTTCTGATAATGCAGGTGGTATGTTTGATTTTGAGGAGATCTCCAGACTCACACTTTGTGAGATCATCTCTCTTCTGCTGAGGTTCCTGGCATCCGTTAATGTTTTCTTGTTTCCACACATTGCAGTGTGTTCAAGGAGTGGACCTAGTCTTGGAGACTTTTCTGAGACTCAGTTGGTTTTATTTTCCTTTATATATGTGACCTGGGAAGGGCTACAAATTACACATAAGTGAATTGCTAATGCTGTAAACTAATATCAAACACAATAGGCCACATTTGGACTTTAGACTATAGTTTGTATACCATTATGTACTACTGAATATTTAATGTAATTCTTCTATGGCATAAGAGACTCAGGACTGGTGTGGTCCTTAAGGAATCAACCCTATGAAGTCTTTGGAAATCTTGGATGGATACCTGGTTTTGTGATCAGTATTTTCTAAAGCCTGGGCATTCTAGAAGACTTAGTTATGTCTGCTTCTGATAAAGATGTAAAGAATCGTCCTACAGTGTTTTCAGACCCAGAGATATCCCTTCCCAGTTCCTTGTCCTCAGTGAGCTATGGGCAGAATTTTTCAAAGAGGTGAGAAGAGAAAAAGAGGAGTCACTGCCAAGGGGTCTCAATTTGGGTCAATCAGAGCCTTGCTATTCTCCTAAGAGATTGTTCACTGTGGCCATCCCTTTAGCCTGGGAGGCATATGTAATCAACTTTTGTTTATTTCTGTTTTTTTTTCTTTTGCCCTTGAGGAGATCATTATTTCTACTGTATAAAAATAGTAGCCCAGACATTGGAAGCAATTAGAGCAGATGATAGTTAATACTTTTGTGGTGAGAGACACTGATGCTCATGAACTGGATCTCAATCTTTGGGCATCTCGCTGCTTCTCTTTGCCATGACACATTCATTTGCTTCCCTTCAGGTACAAAGGGGACGCAGAAATGAAAAGGAGGAAAAAAAATGCTTCCCCTGGTATGTGGAACTGAGAAGCTGTCAAAGGCTCATAGCAGGGAAAGTGTGCTCCCGTGTATTCAATCACCGAAATTAAGTGTTTTCGAAGGCAGTGCAGTCATGGGTCTATTGCATGGGGAAATAACACGTTGTAGTCCATCACTTAAAATGTTAACCTTGTCTCTTACTAGTGACTGCAAGCAGAAACATGTGCTGCATGCTCGCTGGTTAAATGGCAGTATGTCAGCTCTGTGAAAACGGCTAGCATGTATCTGTCAATCTTCAGACTTGACTCTGTGTGTCAAGATGCAAACACATACACGTGCATACACACATTCACACACACACACACACACACACACACACACACACACACACACACACACCTCTTCATGTTTCCACTTACCTTTATGTGACTTCACAAGACCTCCCTTATTATTTACTTATTAGGAAATAGGAATGGAATTAAATATATATCTAGTATTTAAGGGTTTATTCTTTGCTATGCTATTTTTTATTTCCAATTCTCAAATTCTGAGTTGTGATTACTTATATTTACCTATAGAGAGTTCTGTTTTGGTTGTACTTTAATACCATTGGATTATACATATGCTAGAATGGGCTCCTTATAAGTACCATCCCAATAGTATGAATTACAGTATACAAGAGCCCACCTAACCTAGAGGATCTACATGACAAATATTTTAGACTTTGTGGGTCATATTGTCCCTATTGTGACCTGGGAAGGGCTACAAATTACACATAAGTGAATTGCTAATGCTGTAAACTAATATCAAACACAATAGGCCACATTTGGACTTTAGACTATAGTTTGTATATCATTATGTACTGCTGAATATTTAATGTAATTCTTCTATGGCATACAAGATTTTGATATCCCCTGAGGTCTGTTCTCAATGTTTCTTGCTGCATCAGCAGGAACTGCTCAGTAGCAGCAAGTGCTGAATGCATCCCCTCTTCTCCCTTGAGGTCCTGACACCCTTCTTGTCCTTGCTGCATTTTAGGCAAGCCCATTCTTCAGGGTCACTCCCCACTCCATTAGCCTCTGGTTCATTCTCAGTATTTCTACTTCAATCTCTCATCAGAACTGTGTAGCCAGTCACTCAATGTCAATAGTTCCTGGCACCACCCTGACATTTCTGATCCACTTCACCCTGTTCTTTCTTTCACTTCTTTCAGGGCAAACTATTTATTTTATATATTTATCTGTGGTCCTGCTAGAAAGTAAGCTCCATGCCATCAGGGGTTTGGCATTCTTTGTGCTCAGATCAAAGGTGCCTGAGGTGTAGTGTGTGCTTAATACATATTCGTTGGATGTAGGGATCTATCACTCTGGAGTAGTAGACAAGGAGTCTAAAGGGAGCCTATGATTATTAAGCAAGGTAACACCTGCTGAGTGAGTTCAGTAAATCTCAGACATATTATTGTTATTTTTTAAAAAAGATTGAAGATAATACTTCCCTGTATTTTGTTGTTTGGAAGATTAAAGTCTCTGAAAATAAAATGTATAGTGTCATACCTGAGACATTAGAGGCATTCAGTTGTCAACAAGTGAAATGATCTTCAGATGTAGATTTCAGAAGAGGCATTGTTACAATAGATAAGAAGATCCAAGTGTAGGAGAAGATGAGTCTTTGTGAGTTGTGAGTTGCCTTTGCTTGTAGACTGGAATGGTCCCAGAAACATTAGTGACTCATATATGTGAAGCAGTGAGCTGGTAGCAGTCATCTTTGAGAAATCAGGAAGGCAAGACTCAGTTTGTACAACGAAAAACGGAGGCAAAAATAACTAGCTCTTTTTGCTATGAAAGAGACATACTAGATTGGACAGAGGAAGGAGTCTCTGGCAAGAGATTCTGCTGACATTTCTCTGAGTGGTTGAAGTGATCGCTATGTAGAAGGACTTTCTCATGCCATTCTTTCACCTGGGAGGATTGATAAGTACTAAGTAAAGAAAGAGATTAAGGGCCAGAAGGACTCCAGGAAGAATAAAGTACACCAAATAAATTGAATTTGCTTTGCAGTCTTCAAAGAGTTAATAGATTGTAGGTCGGGGCTCCATTGGTAACCTGAAATGCTCAAATGATTGGCTTTTCTATAAGGAGGATTTTCTGTTCCTTTTTCCTTTTCCTTTGTTTTATAGTCATCTGACATTATTTTAGACTGTGCTAGTTCATTTGCTGGTTAAGGCTTTAAAAGGAAGAGGCAATTAATTTATGATATTTCACCTATAGCTGCCTGTCCCTGCTCTTCTGAGTCCCTTACACCCTGGTCTGTACTTCTAAGTACTGAGTCACTCACACTGTAGTTATCTTGACATTTCTTTCTTTTTCCATGATCATATAAGTGCCTCAAGAACAGGAAGGAGTTCACATTTTTGGAGATCTGTGTTCCCATAAACTCACACAAATGTTTGGAGTTTTAATTGGCCAACATTTTTAATATCACTTAGCAATATAATGATACTGTTGGTATAGCCAAATGGTAAGAGAACTGTAACTAGTATTTAATAAGTGGCATGAAGCTAATAATTTATTTAGATAGAAGAGGCAAAATTTGGAAAATATTGTATAATACAAATGCTAACTTAATTAGGAAATGTGTATAGCCCACTAATAAAGAATTGATTGTGTGGTATTTTTAACAGCAGCAAAGAATGATTCCTGTGTAGAATGGTGAAAAATATATCAGGTGAAAAGGCAAATAAATTTAGTTTTATAACAATTAAAAACACTTCTTTGTAAAGAAACCCTAGATATAATTTAAGCTTTACATCTTATCAAGTTATTGTGATTATTAAAAGATTTTTAAATTTCAGTGTAGTGATTACAAATCTAACGAAGAATTGGCCATTCATTTCTTTTAATCCTGTGTTATGGTGTGCCAGGCATTGTGTGTAGTGGGAATATATAATTAATATATAATCTATCTATCTATCTATCTATCTATCTATCTATCTATCTATCTATCTATCTGTCTATAAGCTAAAAAGCTCTCGAGAACCTTCTTCAGAGTCTGATAGAGCCAGGTTTGAAATGAATACATGAACAATGTACTGTATAGTAATAGGGACTTTGGAGAGACTACAGGAGTTTGAAAGTTAGAGAAAATATTGGCCACAGGGACTTGTCTTTTCCATGCACAAGCCTTGCATGCTATGTAAGAAGGCCTTCTGGTGAGGTGTCAAGAACTTTCTTCCTTGCCTTCGTGGGTCAGCTGTGACCACAGATTCCCAGGCCCCACCTCTTCTTCCACACTAGCTCAGTTCTTGCTCTCAAATTGGTCCTTCCTCTGCCTGATGTTCCATCTTGCTGATCAATGACTCTTTCAAGATAGCTCTTGCAGAGTAAGTCCATTTGAGGTGACAGGGAAGATTTGCAGACATTGCACATTCCCTGAAGTTCAGAGAAGTGCTGATGTGAACTAAGAAGAGCACAAATTGCATAAGCTCCCTGCTGAGGCAGGAAACTTTTTGCTTTTTAACTTCCATTTTATTTATTCATTTGGAGTTTTTGTTGTTGTTTACTTGGGGACTGAATATATGGGGCTGGGTAAAGATTTGAATGCATATCCTGCTCTGTTAAAGTCTCTCTCTACTTTATGCTTGTAAGGAAATGATTTACCTCATCTACAGAATAGAATGACTGATTTATCTATCTCCAAGCAGAAAACTAGTTTAAGTCTGAGCATTTTGGAAGCCATCGAGGAATGGACTTGTATTGGGTGGAAGTGAAGCTTCTGTTGACCTAGGAACTGTGTATGTGCCAGCAAGTATCTTCTGAATAAAATAGGAGATGTCCTATTTTAGCCAACAGAAGAGTTTCATGTGTAGTGACAAAGATCCCTGTGTTAATGCTTTCAGCATTGGTTTTTTAATCATCCTATGGCGTGGTGAGTTAGAAGGTGAATACATTGAAAGGTGAGCCATCTCCATTTGTCCATGGGCCATTACCCTAAGAGTCTTGTATGAGGAATGATCCAAACAACACTGTCAACTCTAAAAATGGAGAAGTACAGTTCTTATGGCAGCAGGCTTGTTCACATGGATTACATTGAAACTTTGTAATCATGGGCATTTATTGTTCTTTTTCTCCAGGTACCTGTGAAAGAATGATGGCTACAGTCACATTGTTTTGACCTTTGAGTATTTCATCCTTGTTTTATATGAAAGCATGAATTGTCAATATGAATGTACATACTTCACTATGCCTTTACTATGCTAAGGGGAAATCTGGGCTCCAAGTCCCTTGAAACTTTGAATAATTAACACTAATGTTCATTTGATATACACCACACTGAATAAGAAAACCTAATGGGAAAGAAGTAAAATTGGAGCAGGATATCTTAGGGAGAATGATGGATCCAAATCTGTCTGTCTGACTGTCTGTCTCTGTCTCTACCTTTTTCTCTGTCTCTCTGTCTCTCTGTCCCTGTCTCTGTCTCTGTCTCACCCCTTCCCTTCTCCCTGTCCTTCTTTCTTAGCATAGAGCTAGACAACAGGAATGGAAATGTGAAAGGGTACAGATCAAACTCAGTGGGTTAAGTGAATGCAACATTTTTGACCAAACATGTGGATTGAGAAATGCAGCATTTTTGATAATTTAGGTTTGGGCACCCATTTGTTCATACATTGTATTAGAAAGATGTGTGTGTGTGTGTGTGTGTGTGTGTGTGTACTCTATATGTGTGTACTATGGAGGGTACAGTATGTGCAGTATGTGTTCATGTGTATTTATGTCTGTGTGAGTGTATGCAATGTCTACCATCGAATTAGAAGATGGAATAGTAATTGAATGAATTACGTCAATGATTTCTATGAAGAAGTTCCTTTTTTTTAGTAGAATGAAGCATAAGTTTAAAAAATGATAAGTAAATGTTGAAGACGTTCTATGATGTCCTATCAGAATGATAAGGAGAGGGATTAACTAAAGTTAAGCTTTGAAACATATAGTTGTAGGGAAGAAAGCCATACTTGAGCAAAGATATGGATGTAATAATGGGATGAGCCATGCCATATTTTAGGAAGAGCATCCCAGGAGAGGATACAGGAGTAAAAGACCTCAGGTGGGAATTTGCTTCACATGATTGAATGCCTCTATTTGATTCTCAATTTGTTCAGCCTCACAATGGAGATAACAACACTTGATCTTCTTATCCCCTGGCCTGGGACTGACTGGAACAGTTTCAGAAAGGCTGCCGGGCCAGCCAGGCTCACTCCAAACTGGATAACAGATATCAGAGCTAATTGTAGCAATTTAAAAATGTTCTCAAATCAATGAAAGGCACCATGGAATTGTTTTTCTTTGATGCCCTTAAGTACCTAATTAATGTCTGGTTGATCCAGATATTTTTTACTGAGTGTCATGAGCATTCACGCCTTTTGTAGTTTTGTTTCTGGGTACAGATCTGCTCATCGGACTATTCATTATAGAAAATTGTGCCACTGAAATCTTCATATGCCTTCAAGTCCACTCCATACCACCCTGCCTAACCTGCTTCTGTCAGGTGACCCTGATCTCAGATCCCGAGGTTGCGTGTTGTTTAGGAGGAAATCCCGTAGTTCCTCTTTTTGAGATTTTTGTCTCTCCTTCCAGTCCTCGCCTTGATTAGCCCCCCAGCCTCTGAAGCCAGCCTGTCACCTCTGAAGCTAGCCTGTCACCTGAGAGCTCCACAGTGGCAAGCTTCTGTTCTACCTCCAGAACTGCTGATTCTTCTGCTCTGCGGTGACACGGAGGAATTGGGAGTGTCTGCATTTTACTAAGTGCTGATCGGAAAAACACTAAAACATCACCTGTACAGTGAAAGGAAGGCAGTTGGCCACAATTGTTCTGTGTCTGGCCCAGAAACCCAAGCCTTTCCAGTTCTTCTAGTGAGGACTTTGATGAGTGTGGATAACCTGGTTCACCCCATTTTGAAACTACAATATAGTTATGTCAGTCTTTATCGTTTCTCTTGCTTGCCTTCCTTTTTTTTTTTTCTCTAAATTACCATGAATGGAATGAAGGAACACAAACTCAGTGTTACAAACTTGGATGTCCAGCCTCATTTAAGAGACAGGGGTTAGAGGTCCATAAGTTCCAGGCTAGCCTAGGTAACTTGGTAAGACCTTTGTTCAAAATAAAACGTAAAGACAGGGCTGAAGATATAGGGCAATGATGGAGCTCTTGCCCAGCATATAGAAGGCTCTAGTTTCAGACCCAAGTACCATAAAATTGTACTTCATATCTTTCTAAGAAGTTGCTTTTATTTTGGTTTTGCTTCACTAGAACTAGCTCTATGGTGAGATCAGCTGGAGAGATGGACTGAGCTCTCAGACCATGGACTGTCACCATGGTGATGCAGCTCTTGTGGCTTCCTATGATGTTCATGCACAATATATAACTCCTCCCTTTTTATTGATATACCTTATATATCTGCAATTCATAAATTGTGGAAAACCTGAGACTTTTATTTCTCCTTCATAGATATAGAAAACAAAAAGCTACGTTTTATCCAATCTCAAAGCCCCATGATGATTAGGTTAGGTCTATATCATGGAACTATTGACCTAGGGGGTCAGTATCCTCTTTTAGAGACTAAACTACCCCTTCTAGGACACCATTTTCTATATCATCTTTCAGAAGTACTCAAGGGCACAATTCTCTACATGGGTAGAATTACTACCATTACAAACATGCATTCCCTTCTTAATGATTGCCTTTCATCTGCCTATACCCCATCATGAGAGGCTGTCTTAAGTGTACACATGTACAGTACCCAAGGCTTCCATTTGGTTGGAGTCTGGTATGATGGCAACTGTACAGAGGCATGCATTTGCCAACACTTTACCTTGAAGAAATCATCTTTTTTTGTTCTGCGTTTTAGATATTTATTGTTCTGGTAGCTCTAGAACTACAGAAGATACATGTTAAGCCTCTTGGGTTCTTGGATGTGCTGAATTCTGCTGTTACCTCTATAATTTTCTCTCTCTCTTTCTTTCTTACTGTCTCCCTCCCTCCCTCCTTCCTTCCCTCCTTTCCTCCCTCACCCCTCCTTCCCTCCCTCCTTTCCTCCCTCCCCCTCCCTCCCTCCCTCTTTCTCTCCTCCCTCCCTCTGTATCTCTCCCTCTTTCTCTCTCTGTCTTTCTTTTGAATGTGACTTTAGAGCATCACCGATAAACAAGAAAACTGAATGTTCTGATAGGAAAACTGAAGAAGATCCGCCGAGAAGATGGTTCTCCGCAGGCCTGCCCTCCGACCTTCACTTTAACCACGAGGCTCTTTGCATTTGCTTGTGTAAATTCAGTCTGCCTCTCAGTGTGCAGATGTTGGCTTTGTTCAACACAGAGCACTGAACAGAGAGAAATGGAAACAGTAATATCAAAAAAGAGCCATGTTGGAGGGTAGATCTGAGGTCCCAGGAAGAAGAATGTTCCTATAAAACAGGGACACTTGGCAGCAGAGTCAGTGGAAAATGATATCGATTACATAAAGGTGGACACCACTCATCTAGACAAACATTTTAACTCCCTCTAGTTCCAGGCTATTTATGATTTGTTCTGATTTGTGCGAGATTCAACACCTGTGTGTGAAAATAAGACAAGGAGTCAACGCTGCCTGTTAGGTTCAAGTGAGCATGCGCCGAGGAAAAAAGGAAACATTCTAGGTGCTGAGCTGAGAGGCATAGCCGACCCTCTTTCATGTTTGTCTTCTATTTAGATTAGTTGTCCGAGGAAAACAGGGTGTCTGATTTTTACTGAAGCATTTAGCATTATCCATTGTCATCCGTGCTTTTCAGTTTAAGCAACAAGCTAAATCTTTTTTTCTCTTTCCCAGGGCAACTTTTCCTTCCAATTCTGCCGAAGGTGGTCCAGGCCTCACAGTTGGTTTCCTCAAAGAGTGCCACACGATGGCGACAGTGTCACAGTGGAGACCGGTCACCTGCTACTGCTTGATGCGAACACTAGCTTCCTGAACTCCCTGCACATTAAAGGTCTGTGGCATTTGAACAGCAAGTAACAGCACGCTATATGATCCTGTCGCAAGGCATGGGAAGGAGAGAAGGGAGGGCCCAGAAGGATTTTGGACATTTGATTGACAATTTATTTCGAAACCAAATCGAAACTTTTTTTTTTTTTTTTAAACTAAAGGGAAGAAATAGTCAGAGAGGTTCAAAGTAAAAGGCCATTCTTTTCGGCTTTTTAAAAACTCAGAGCTTAATTATTTTAATTCTTTTCAAAAACAAGTTAACAGTGTTTTCCAGGAGCAGCTGCTGCCTTGCCCAAACCCTTTGTAGTCATGCTTATCCAGGGCAGCCCCCACAATACAGCGAATGCCTTGAAATTGGTTAATGCCGCCGCCTTTTAAATCCTCTGCCAAGAAAGCAATGTCTTCCTGCTTTTACCCTGTTGTGGTTTTGACTTCTTGGTCCCATGGAAAGTCATATAAATAGGCTTCCTTACTACAAAACCATCCACATAGCTCTAGGGTGTAGGAAGTTGGAGAAGCCTGGGAATTCAAAGTTTGACTCATCTACCATGTGGCTCAGTCAGTCACTTTACTCTTTGTATATTTATTCCTGTATCTGTTAAATGATAATGGAACACATTGCCTACTTCAGGAGTTGATAATAAGAGATGATGACTAAAGGGCCTTTTCTCATTGTCAAATGAAAATCGTATGGGAGAGATGCTTAATTTTGGATGCCTGTGACACTTGAGGCTAAAAACACCAGTATTTACTATACATACCTTGAACACTAGTGTGTGTATATACTCTAGTTAGATAGAGTAAGAGTATACACACGCACTGTTGTTTATATACTCTAGATAGCATAAGAGTATATACACACAACCAAACATTTGCAAGAAGATTATCTAAAGCACTTTTGATATTTATTTCTAACAGACTGAATGAAGTTTCTTTTTTTTTTTTTTTCTGATCAGCTAATGTGATATTCTATATTCTAGAAGCTGCTTTTAGTTTTCCTTTGGTCCCAAGAGAGAAAAGTTCTTTGTCAAGTCAGTTAACTAATACCCTTTAAGAGGGAAATTGTCTGACACATTGGACTTTTGACTTGTCTTTGTGCCTTTTCTATGTATGTATATATGTATATATAATGTATGAATGCAGTATTTATTATGCATGTATGCAGATAAGAGGCTATGGGTGGTATGTATGCATGTATGCATGCATGAGGCTTAGTGACTTTGTATGTATGTGTGAAGCTTAGTGGCTATGAGGAGTATTAGATATGTATGTATGAATATATACATGTGTGTATGTGTCTTTGTGGCTATGGGGAGTAGTATCTATGCATATATGTATGTATATATGTGTTTTAGTGACTATTGAGAGTATGTGAATTAGTGGCTATGGGGAGTAATATCTATGTATGTATGTATGTATGTATGTATGCATGTATGTGTCTTAGTGACTATGGGGAGTATGTATGTATGTAGAGCAGTGGCTATGCCATTATTATATGACTATGTATGTGGCTTAGTGGCTATAGGGATATGTATGTATGTGCCTTAGTGACTGGGAATATGTAATGTATGTATATATGTAGCTTAGTGGCTATTAAATTATGTATTTATATACTTATGTATGAATGTATATATATGTGTGTGTATGTATGTATGTATGTATGTATGTATGTATGTATATATATATATATGTGTGTGTGTGTGTGTGTGTGTGTGTGTGTGTGCGTGTGCCTTAGTGGCTATGAAATGTATGTATGTATGTAACTTAGCGGCTATAGGGACTGTCAATCTATCAGCCACTTTGAATATTCTGAAGATTAGCAATGACAAAGTAAAACTAGAGTCTTAGAATCACATCTCAAAGCTTGCTTTGACCTGGGACCATCCCCTCAGAACCTGAATTCTGGCAGAGGATGGGATGCCCTGCAGCTACCCAAGGGCCTTGGCCTTTTGTTGATACCACCATTTGGGAGAAGCATTCTGACTTAAAGTCCTTGATTTCTAAGTCTAGTCTCTGGATATATGCTTATTTCCTTATAATGTTTAATCAAAATCAGTGTTGAAAGAACAAGATTTGAAAGAGAAGGCATCAGATGGGCATCAAAGGGCTGGAGAAAGGAAGGATCCTGTGCACCAAGTGTAGCTTCTCTCTATAGATTGACAGATGCAATAACCCACATGCTTTACCCCCACTCATGATGTCCCATGCTCTTCTTAGTTTAGTGTTGTATAGAGCCAGTGGAAGGGCAGACTCTCATTCTGGGGAAGAGAAAGGCTGAATGGGATGGAAGAGTAAGGAGTGGATATTCGCTTTTACATACACGGTGTACATGAGTTCTTGGCAGGAGGAGATTTACCTCTGGGGAAATAGATTTTTATCATAGAGACACGAATTGTGCATCTAGAAATAATGAGAACAATGAAAAGACACAGATCAAATTTTGTTCAGCAGATAATTTGTGAATGCTTATTAAGTGGCCTGAGAATTCTCTGTGATACGAGAAAAAGTGAAGAAAATTATTAATACTTAATGTCAGTAACAAGCAATATTACCAGAGGGAAAATGACTGTGGGAATAAATATGACAGGCTAAAGTTTCTAGTTCTAAGGCAGTTGTTAGATGGGGGCAGCGATGTAGAGTGCAGAATGAATAATTAGGTCAGGCAGGGTATGTGATTAGAGTTGTTTTGTGGAGAGGATTCAGAGCATGCCATTTTTGAGGTGGGATAAATAGCTCAAGTAAGGAAAAGATGCTTGCTGGGTAGACACAAGAACCTAAATTCCATCTTCAGAACTCACAGGAAAGTGGCACGTGTGGTGGCATGCACTTGCAACCCCAGTGCCAGGGACACATACACAGGGAGATCCAGGGATCTGTCTGGTCAGCCAGTATACCCTAATGGTGAGCCCCAGACCATGAGCCACCATATCTCAGTATCTCTGGGAAGGTACGTAGCATTTCTGAACAGGACAGCCAAGGCGTGAACATACCCACCTGTTCTCACACATACATGAAAGGGAGCATGCTATTTACTTCAAACTTGTGTTTTGGTCACATGGAAAATCAGAGTGAGAAAAGCTTCCCCACCTAACTTACTGAGATTTCAAGATTCTACTGGCCAGCCCAATGCGAGATGTTATTAGTTGTTTCACATATAACCTGTCCACCGGGGATTCCTGCTGTGTCAAGCCTCACTGGGTTTCTCACACATCTGCTCTAACATTGTGTTATTGTAGTTCTCATCACTGTAATTCTTGGCCTCAGTTACTACAAATAGCCTCTAAGTTCTTCCTAGTGCTGCTAGTGTGTTGTCTTATGTATTAGCAGAAGCTGAATTCCACTTGTAATAGCAAGACAGCTAAAATGCTGTGTGTCCTGGCTACAGTAGTAGCTGCCATTAGGCTCGGGCTAGCATCTGGCCAGGAAGATACAAGAGGAAAGGTATATGGTATATATGGGATGTTTCTTAAGGTAGAGCTGATGCAGTAGAGGGCCTTCTTATACTTCATGTCTTTCTCATTTTCTGTTATGTAAATGAGACAGCTGAATCAGCCATTGTGTTAGTTCATTAGGTGATTTAGTAAGGATGGAAGAAAGAAAGTGAAAGAAATTCGGGACCTTGAGTACTCTGGAGTTGCTGTAAGAGTACTGAGCTGGCCATTTATTATTATTACTATTATTATTGTTATTAATTAATTTATTTACTTTATATCTCAATCACAGCTTCCCCACCTCCTCCTAGTCCCTACCTCTCAATCCCCCTCATTCATGTCTCCCCCCCTTTCTTCTCAGAAAAGGGAAGGCAGCTCATGCTCAAGGATATCAACTAGCCTTGGCAAATCAAGTTGGAGTAAGACTAGGCACATCTTCTACATAAAGCAGCCCAGTTAGGGGAAAGCATCCAGAGGTAGGCAGTGTTGTCAGAGATAGCCTCTGCTCCTGGTTTAGGAGTCACACATGAAGACCAAGCTGTATAACTGTTACATATATGCAGAGGTCTAGATCTGTTCCATGTGTGCTCTCTTCTTGGCAGTTGAGTCTCTGTGGGCCCCTATAGGTCCTGTTTAGTTGATTCTCTATGTTTTTGGGTGTTTTTTGCTTTTTTTTTTTTGAGGTGTTCTTGACCTCTCTGGCTCCTTTAATTTTTCCATTCCTCATATGTAGGATTCCCCAAGCTCTGCCTAATGTTTGCCTATGGGTCTCTACATCTGTCTTCATCAATTGATGGGTGAAGCCTCTCAGATGACAGTTGTGCTAGGCTACTTTTAAAAATTATAACACTTATTTGTTCTTTGAGAATTTTATATATGCATACAATTGTGATCACACTCCTCCCCAGTTCTTTGCTCTAACTCCATCCAGATCTACTACCCAAACCATAGCTCCTCCCAATGTCCTGTTTTAATAAGCATCTGAATCTAAGTAGATAACCCCTATGGACATTGGTGTGGGACCATCCACTGGAGTGTGGGTGACCTACCTGGGCTATAACTCTAAAGAAAACTGACAATCTCTCTTGCAGCAGCCAGCAGCTCTCTATATCTCCTGAGCTTCTGGTGGGGGCTTATAAGCCCTCCCTACTCTATGCAGGAGTAAGCCCACTTTTGAAATAAGCCATTTGGATGGAAGGTACGATTTCTTGTACTGAAATCATTGCAATTCGCCTTTTGCATTGTATGCTAAGGCTAACTCCATCAGTGTTAGCTCATACCCTCTAAACATATGTCATTTCCTACTGTTGCTTCATTCTTCAAAACCCTTTAATGACATCATGCCTTATCAAGAGTAAAACCCAAAGCCCTTACTTTTTTCTAACCTCAGATTTATTCTTTGATCTTGTCATCCATAGTCACTCTAAATAGACACACTGTGACTACACCTGTCCTTATGTCTTCATCCTAAATGTCCTTTGTCCCCTGGATTTATGCAGCCAACTCATTGTGTTTGTATGCTCTCTGAGAAACTATTAGTGTGTTAAAAGAAGCTTGCTGGGCATCTTTTCTGAAATTGCAACTACTCCTTTAATTATTCTCTATGTAGTTCTGGCTTTTGCTCTTCATAGATTCTATTTTATGCCATGTTTTATATTTACTTGTTGGTACAGAGTATTTTCCTCCTCATAGAATAATAAAATAAAGAAATTCATTATCTATTTGCTGTTTTCTAGTCAAGATTTAGAACAGTGTGGGACAGATGATGGGGGCTCAAAAGCTGCTAGGTGATTGTCATATGAATGGGCAAGCAAATGGTATACAATTCTAGTTCTGGGTAAAGTCTATTGCGTATATTAAAAGTATATTAAAATACTTCCTGTGCTCACTTCGGCAGCACATAAAATTAGAATGATACAGAGAAGATTAGCATGGCCCCTGCGCAAGGATGACATGAAAATTCATGAAGTGTACCATATTTTTTGGTTTGCTACTCTCTTGACCCAGAAAACCCCACAAAATCATACAAATCAAGAGGTTCAAACCTTTGTGTTCACTTTAAGAACACCTGGGAAACTGCCCAGGCCATCAAGGGTATGCATATCTGCAATGCCACCAAGTATCTGAAGGATGTCACTTTAAAGAAGCAATGTGTGCCATTACAGTGATATAATGGTGGAGTTCGTAGGTGTGCCCAGGCCAAACAGTGGGGCTGGACACAGGGATGGTGGTCAAAAAGAGTGCTGAGTTTTTGCTACACATGCTTAAAAATGCAGAGAGTAATGCTGAAGTTAAAGGTTTATATGTAGATTATCTAGTCATTGACCACATCCAGGTGAACAAGGCATCTAGGATACGCCGACGAACCTACAGAGCTCATGGCCCGATTAACCCATACATGAGCTCCCCCTGCCACATTGAGATGATCCTCACTGAGAAGGAACAGATCGTTCCAAAGCCAGAAGAGGAGGCTGCACAGAAGAAAAAGATATCCCAGAAGAAACTGAAGAAACAAACACTCATGGCCCGGGAATAAATTCAACATAAAATAAATGCAGATAAAGTTAAAGGTCTTCTGGTGGTCTTTAATGAGCCCTGTTGGGAGAGATGTGCTTTTACATGCAGAAGCATGTTATTAAACAGTGAAGTAGATGGCTCAGAACTATGTGACCATGTAAATATGACTGTCTAGCTTTATTGAATCAGCAAAGACTGTAGGTATAAAGTCTGTTTCGCCCATAAACTATTGGGTATATGATAAAAAATTATTTCCTGCTTTCTTGACTGCAATCTTTCCTAGTTAATTTATTTTCAGTCTCCTCAATTGTTTCAGTCATACTTATGAATGTTCACATATACACACATGTATGTATGTACACACATGTAAAATATATGTTCACATATACACACATAGTATATACTGACATACTCACATATGTGTACACGTATATAATTATGGGTTCTCAACAGCATAATGTCACTTACTAAGTTATCTTTCTGCTTCTAAAATATGTAGAGGAATGTCTTTTCTGATGAAGAACTCCAGCCCTCAATACATAATTTATATTCTATATAACTCAATTTTGATCCACAGTATATATGAAAGCACTTGAAGGACAATAAAGAGCTACTCAGTAAGAGATCAAAGTATTGTCACACTCACCAGGAGCAACTCAGTCTCTGGACATCTCTTATGGCCTTTATTATTCATAACCAGGAATCAAATCTGAAAAAAGCTGAGAAAATTTTCTTTTAATTTTCTCATTCCACCGACAGGCTGAGATATACTAGGAAAGTGTCAAGGCTGGAATAGTTTATTCAAAAGACTTTAGGGAACCAAATCTGAAATATTATAGTGTACACATGTGTACATACTTGTGTGGGGTGGGAGGGGCAGAGTGTTCCTGCCAGCTTTGTTCCTCAGTCACTCTCTGCATCATTTTCGGGAGATTCTCTAATCAAATCTGGATGTCACTGATAGGGCTAGACTGGCTGGCCAGTGCCTGCCTGCATTCTTCTGTCTCTGCCTTCTCAATGGTGGGATGATGGACCTACCCTATAATGCTGAGCCTTCCTTGTGGGTGCTGAGAACTGAGTTATCTCCCCATGTCCCTCCTTTCAATTATTCTTAAATTGTACTGAAATAAGTCACATTTGTATAAGCATAATAAATAAATTGAGATCTATCTACTTTTGCTTTATTTTGTTTTGGAGTGCAAAGCCCTTTGCCTGCTAACCTATTTTGCTGTCCCTCTTCAATATTATTTTACTCTAATTGGAAAAAGACACAAAATTTGCATTTATTACTCATCTCTATTCCTCTCCAACTCCCACTCTTTCATTTTTGCATTTTGAGGCAAAATCTGTAGGCAAAACTGGGTTCTCAATCCCCACTGCTGAAGAAGGCTTTGAACTTCTGATCCTTCTGCATCTCGTTCCTATTGCTGGGTTTATACGCCTGCATCCCAGAGAAGAGCTGGGGATGGAGCTCTGAGCTTCACACATGCCAGGCAAGTCCTCCATTGATTGAGCATATGCCTAACCCCTCAACTTTTTCTTTTCTAGTTATTAGGGATACTGTTAAACACAAAAGAGAATTAATCAGTTATTACTAATGAGTTAGGGTAGAAGGAGCCATATTGCCTTCATTTCATTAATTATACTTTTTTTGTCCTTTTATGTTAAGATGCTCAATAGCTATAGGCATTTTTGAATTAAAACTTATCATTTTCATTCCAAGTAATTATGAGGAGCAATAAAAACAAAGAAGAAAAGTTACCCTCTTTCAGCGCATTATGCATTCCAGGCGAAGACTTTTTGCAGTTGAGGAAACATTTATATTTCCTGAATGAGGTAATGAATCTCTTTCTCATCTGGTGGTCAAGCAGCTTGATGTTAAGTGGCTGAGAGATAATAATTAACTAAGAGGTAATTAGGGGAGATTAGACTATGCTTATGATGTAGAGCCTTTATATTTTAGATATCTCTGTGTCTTTCCCTCATACATACATATATGCATGCATAAAACTATGATAAATATGAGTTGGTGGATACAGTAATTTGTTTGATTATCCAATGAGTAAATCCATGCAATATAAATGACATTTTGTATGTTCTTATTCCTCACAGTACCATTTCTTTAAAATGCTTTGACTTGAAGCTTGCTTCCAGTTTCCATTGTTGCTTAGTAATACACTTCTTGTTCTTAATGTGATATTCTATTTCTTGGTCTACTGGTGTATACCAGGACAGTTAAATGCTTGGCAGGCTTTCAAGCCAGAAGGAACTGAGTTAGATCAGGGCTTCACCATCCACCATCTCTGTGACCTTGGTTAAACTAAGAGTCTTTATAAGCCTCAGGATTCTCCCTTCTGGGGGAGTACCAAATTATAGTGACTTCAGAAGTCACAGCAATAGCAAGCACTTGTGACCATTGTGAGGCTGTGTTACTATGCACTCCCCAGGTCATGAGGGATGTTTGGGGCTAAATGAGGAAATATTTTTAAAGCCATTAGTTTTTGACAGGGCATGGTCCAGAATAAGAACTCAATTAACTTTTGTTGTTTCTTTTGGACTTATAGAGATAACAGAGGAGATGGCTGAGAATTGGACCCAAGTTAAAATGTTATTTACAGATAGCAGCTGCTTCTATATATAAAGCAAACTGAATTACTGAAAGAATTAGTTGGATAATAAAGACCTTGGATTGCTTTTGCCCCTGTTATCTTCAGGATGTACACTGAAGTGTTTTTCTTTGCTCTGCAAGGGAAGAGGATGTAGAGACAGTAGAATTGTCATCTGGCTGCCTCCTTTCTCCTGTTGCTCAGACTCCACCAGTCCTATGGCTTCTCTGGTGCAACTGGGGTGGGATCTCATTCCCTCTAAAGTTGTTTTCAATTCACAGCTTTAAGGATCTTTCCAATCTATTATATTTAGAATTTGTATATTATCAAAATGATTACTGCTGGCTGCTGGAGATGAAGCTTCATTCCTTTTAAAAATACAATATTTATGAATTATTTGAGGATTTTCATTCATTCACATAGAGCATTTTAACTATATTCAGTAACCATTATTCCGCACAATTCCTTCCCAATCCAACTTCTACTCTAGCCCCTCTCCTTACTTCTTTCCCCTTTTCACAAATAACGCTGAGTCCAATTAGTGTCACCCACATGGTCTGGAGCCAGTGGAGCATGCCTGATTTAAAAAAAAAAAAAGAATGACTTTGTTTCCTCTAACAGCTCTCAATATTCAATAGCTGCTCAGCTGGGATGGTGACTCGTGTGTCCCTCCCCTTCCATGCTGGGCTCTTGACTGGCTTCTTTTGTACAGATCTTGTGCAAACAGCCACAGCTGCTGCGAGTTGGTGAGTGTGGTGCCGTTTCAATCCACTGTCCAGCCCCTTGTCAAATTTCCCCATCTTTGTTGATTTTAGAGCACACTGTCACGTGCTGAATCCAACATGCCTTTTTGTCCCAGATGAGTCAGTTAGCTCCTTGTAGTACCTGGAAGAGCAATACAAATGGAGGAATAATTTTGTCTCACAGTTTGTAGTGTTTGCCTGTTGTGCTAAGAATGGTAGGGTGGTAGAGCAGCTCACTAGGGGAACACGAGTCAGAGGAAGGAGAAGAGGCCGAGGCATAATATAGCCTTCAATGTATTCCCCTAGAGACCTAAAGCCTCCTATAAGGCCCTACATTCTATGTCTCATCAGCTCCCAGGAATGTGAGTCCATCAGGGGACGAGTCCATTGCTCAGACCAGAGTCCTCAGTATCTGATTGTCTAGGCAATGGACCCACATGCTTACCCGGCAGTCTGTTTTCCTATTCTTGGAAATTTAAGTTTACAGTCTAGACTGAGCTTCTCTCCAGGAAACTGTGTACATCCTTACTCCTTATTGATACTGATCTAACCTCAGATGTTATTGGTGCTTCAGGTCCATGTTACAAGTAAGTGGCCTGGAAATGCTGCAAACAGGACTTCCCCAATACACCACTCATCTTTCTGGTTATCAGGCTTATCGGTCACTTGGCAGACAGTTCAATGCCTGCAGAAGTTGTAGACACCAGCTTGGGTTGAAAAGAAATGGGTCTGATGAGCATGGGATTTTGCTCATATTGAAATATTCTGTATTTATTCTTCAGTTTGGAATAGGATGTCTTGGTCAATGTTAGATGTTTGGAAGCTGGTCAAATATGTTCCTAATTGGTAAATTCAGAATGATTTACCTATAAATTGCCTGTGAAAGAATAATTAATTATTTCCTTTCTTGGTTGAAATATGGCTACCCTTGCTGAAGAGGGTGGGGTGATAAATTGATTCACCAGAGTTTGGTCAGCAAGGTAGACCCTGGGTGGAATCTGGAGTAGTCATAGATTGTTCAGTGGGTTTGAGTAAGCCCATTTGGTTTTGAATAATGGCATCTCTATTCCACTGGAAGAAAGAAAAGAAGATTATAACATGTCTAGTCCTGTGGATGAGAGCAGCAAAGGAGAAGGCAATTGTACTGCCTACATTTGCAAGCAGGAATTCCATAAGGTCCCAAGAAGCAGCTTAATTAAGTCTGCACAGGAAAGTATTAACAAGGAGTTTTGAAAATCACCTGTAACTTCTTTTGCCTTGGATGTCTTTGGGTTGTGAGCCTCTTCCTGGTGACAGGCTAACGTAACTTTCTTTTCTTTTTTTTTTTTTTTTTTTTTTTTTTTTTTTTTTTTTTTATTTTAAATGACATGTTTTATTTTTTTATTTCAGTGATACACATGATATTTGGATATAAAAGTGAAATACATTATATTTTTTTTTTCCATTTTTTATTAGGTATTTCGCTCATTTACATTTCCAATGCTATACCAAAAGTCCCCCTTACCCACCCACCCCCACTCCCCTACCCACCCACTCCCCCCCTTTGGCCCTGGCGTTCCCCTGTACCGGGGCACACAAAGTCTGCGTGTCCAATGGGCCTCTCTTTCCAGTGATGGCCGACTAGGCCATCTTTTGATACATATGCAGCTAGATTCAAGAGCTCAGGGGTACTGGTTAGTTCATAATGTTGTTCCACCTATAGGGTTGAAGATCCCTTTAGCTCCTTGGGTACTTTCTCTAGCTCCTCCATTGGGAGCCCTGTGATCCATCCATTAGCTGACTGTGAGCATCCACTTCTGTGTTTGCTAGGCCCCGGTATAGTCTCACAAGAGACAGCTACATCTGGGTCCTTTCGATAAAATCTTGCTAGTATATGCAATGGTGTCAGCGTTTGGATGCTGATTATGGGGTGGATCCCTGGATATGGCAGTCTCTACATGGTCCATCCTTTCATCTCAGCTCCAAACTTTGTTTCTGTAACTCCTTCCATGGGTGTTTTGTTCCCACTTCTAAGGAGGGGCATAGTGTCCACACTTCAGTCTTCATTTTTCTTGAGTTTCATGTGTTTAGGAAATTGTATCTTATATCTTGGGTATCCTAGGTTTTGGGCTAGTATCCACTTATCAGTGAGTACATATTGTGTGAGTTCCTTTGTGATTGTGTTACCTCACTCAGGATGATGCTCTCCAGGTCCATCCATTTGGCTAGGAATTTCATAAATTCATTCTTTTTAATAGCTGAGTAGTACTCCATTGTGTAGATGTACCACATTTTCTGTATCCATTCCTCTGTTGAGGGGCATCTGGGTTCTTTCCAGTTTCTGGCTATTATAAATAAGGCTGCTATGAACATAGTGGAGCATGTGTCCTTCTTACCAGTTGGGGCTTCTTCTGGATATATGCCCAGGAGAGGTATTGCTGGATCCTCCGGTAGTACTATGTCCAATTTTCTGAGGAACCGCCAGACTGATTTCCAGAGTGGTTGTACAAGCCTGCAATCCCACCAACAATGGAGGAGTGTTCCTCTTTCTCCACATCCTCGCCAGCATCTGCTGTCACCTGAATTTTTGATCTTAGCCATTCTCACTGGTGTGAGGTGGAATCTCAGGGTTGTTTTGATTTGCATTTCCCTGATGATTAAGGATGTTGAACATTTTTTCAGGTGCTTCTCTGCCATTCGGTATTCCTCAGGTGAGAATTCTTTGTTCAGTTCTGAGCCCCATTTTTTAAGGGGGTTATTTGATTTTCTGAGGTCCACCTTCTTGAGTTCTTTATATATGTTGGATATTAGTCCCCTATCTGATTTAGGATAGGTAAAGATCCTTTCCCAGTCTGTTGGTGGTCTTTTTGTCTTATAGACAGTGTCTTTTGCCTTGCAGAAACTTTGGAGTTTCATTAGGTCCCATTTGTCAATTCTCGATCTTACAGCACAAGCCATTGCTGTTCTGTTCAGGAATTTTTCCCCTGTGCCCATATCTTCAAGGCTTTTCCCCACTTTCTCCTCTATAAGTTTCAGTGTCTCTGGTTTTATGTGAAGTTCCTTGATCCACTTAGATTTGACCTTAGTACAAGGAGATAAGTATGGATCGATTCGCATTCTTCTACATGATAACAACCAGTTGTGCCAGCACCAATTGTTGAAAATGCTGTCTTTCTTCCACTGGATGGTTTTGGCTCCCTTGTCGAAGATCAAGTGACCATAGGTGTGTGGGTTCATTTCTGGGTCTTCAATTCTATTCCATTGGTCCACTTGTCTGTCTCTATACCAGTACCATGCAGTTTTTATCACAATTGCTCTGTAGTAAAGCTTTAGGTCAGGCATGGTGATTCCACCAGAGGTTCTTTTATCCTTGAGAAGAGTTTTTGCTATCCTCGGTTTTTTGTTATTCCAGATGAATTTGCAAATTGCTCCTTCTAATTCGTTGAAGAATTGAGTTGGAATTTTAATGGGGATTGCATTGAATCTGTAGATTGCTTTTGGCAAGATAGCCATTTTTACAATGTTGGTCCTGCCAATCCATGAGCATGGGAGATCTTTCCATCTTCTGAGATCTTCTTTAATTTCTTTCTTCAGGGACTTGAAGTTTTTATCATACAGATCTTTCACTTCCTTCGTTAGAGTCACGCCGAGATATTTTATATTATTTGTGGCTATTGAGAAGGGTGTTGTTTCCCTAATTTCTTTCTCAGCCTGTTTATTCTTTGTGTAGAGAAAGGCCATTGACTTGTTTGAGTTAATTTTATATCCAGCTATTTCACCGAAGCTGTTTATCAGGTTTAGGAGTTCTCTGTTGGAATTTTTAGGGTCACTTATATATACTATCATATCATCTGCAAAAAGTGATATTTTGACTTCCTCTTTTCCAATTTGTATCCCCTTGATCTCCTTTTGTTGTCGAATTGCTCTGGCTAATACTTCAAGTACTATGTTGAAAAGGTAGGGAGAAAGTGGGCAGCCTTGTCTAGTCCCTGATTTTAGTGGGATTGCTTCCAGCTTCTCTCCATTTACTTTGATGTTGGCTACTGGTTTGCTGTATATTGCTTTTATCATGTTTAGGTATTGGCCTTGAATTCCTGATCTTTCCAGAACTTTTATCATGAATGGGTGTTGGATCTTGTCAAATGCTTTTTCTGCATCTAACGAGATGATCATGTGGTTTTTGTCTTTGAGTTTGTTTATATAATGGATTACATTGATGGATTTTCGTATATTAAACCATCCCTGCATCCCTGGAATAAAACCTACTTGGTCAGGATGGATGATTGCTTTAATGTGTTCTTGGATTCGGTTAGCGAGAATTTTATTAAGGATTTTTGCATCGATGTTCATAAGAGAAATTGGTCTGAAGTTCTCTATCTTTGTTGGATCTTTCTGTGGTTTAGGTATCAGAGTAATAGTGGCTTCATAAAATGAGTTGGGTAGAATACCTTCTACTTCTATCTTGTGAAAAAGTTTGTGCAGAACTGGAGTTAGATCTTCTTTGAAGGTCTGATAGAACTCTGCACTAAACCCGTCTGGTCCTGGGCTTTTTTTGGCTGGGAGACTATTAATAACTGCTTCTATTTCTTTAGGGGATATGGGACTGTTTAGAAGGTCAACTTGATCCTGATTCAACTTTGGTACCTGGTATCTGTCCAGAAATTTGTCCATTTCGTCCAGGTTTTCCAGTTTTGTTGAGTATAGCCTTTTGTAGAAGGATCTGATGGTGTTTTGGATTTCTTCAGGATCTGTTGTTATGTCTCCCTTTTCATTTCTGATTTTGTTAATTAGGATTTTGTCCCTGTGCCCTTTAGTGAGTCTAGCTAAGGGTTTATCTATCTTGTTGATTTTCTCAAAGAACCAACTCCTCGTTTGGTTAATTCTTTGAATAGTTCTTCTTGTTTCCACTTGGTTGATTTCACCCCTGAGTTTGATTATTTCCTGCCGTCTACTCCTCTTGGGTGAATTTGCTTCCTTTTTTTCTAGAGCTTTTAGATGTGTTGTCAAGCTGCTAGTATGTGCTCTCTCCCGTTTTTTCTTGAAGGCACTCATAGCTATGAGTTTCCCTCTTAGAAATGCTTTCATTGTGTCCCAAAGGTTTGGGTACGTTGTGGCTTCATTTTCATTAAACTCTAAAAAGTCTTTAATTTCTTTCTTTATTCCTTCCTTGACCAAGGTATCATTGAGAAGAGTGTTGTTCAGTTTCCATGTGTATGTTGGCTTTCTGTTATTTATTTTGTTATTGAAGATCAGCCTTAGTGCATGGTGATCTGATAGGATACATGGGACAATTTCAATATTTTTGAATCTGTTGAGGCCTGATTTGTGACCTATTATGTGGTCAATTTTGGAGAAGGTACCATGAGGTGCTGAGAAGAAGGTATATCCTTTTGTTTTAGGATAAAATGTTCTGTAGATATCTGTCAGATCCATTTGTTTCATCACTTCTGTTAGTTTCAGTGTGTCCCTGTTTAGTTTCTGTTTCCATGATCTGTCCATTGGTGAAAGTGGTGTGTTGAAGTCTCCCACTATTATTGTGTGAGGCGCAATGTGTGCTTTGAGCTTTACTAAAGTTTCTTTAGTGAATGTGGCTGCTCTTGTATTTGGAGCATAGATATTCAGAATTGAGAGTTCCTCTTGGAGGATTTTACCTTTGATGAGAATGAAGTGTCCCTCCTTGTCTTTTTTGATGACTTTGGGTTGGAAGTCAATCTTATCAGATATTAGGATGGCTACTCCTGCTTGTTTCTTCATACCATTTGCTTGGAAAATTGTTTTCCAGCCTTTCATTCTGAGGTAGTGTCTATCTTTTTCTCTGAGATGAGTTTCCTGTAAGCAGCAAAATGTTGGGTCTTGTTTGTGTAGCCAGTTTGTTAGTCTATGTCTTTTTATTGGCGAGTTGAGACCATTGATGTTAAGAGATATTAAGGAAAAGTAATTGTTGCTTCCTGTTATTTTAGTTGTTAAAGGTGGCATTCTGTTCTTGTGGCTGTCTTCTTTTAGGTTTGTTGAGGGATTACCTTCTTGTTTTTTCTAGGGCGTTGTTCCCGTTCTTGTATTGGTTTTTTTCTGTTATTATCCTTTGAAGGGCTGGATTCGTGGAGAGATAATGCGTGAATTTGGTTTTGTCGTGGAATACTTTGGTTTCTCCCTCTATGATAATTGAGAGTTTGGCTGGGTATAGTAGCCTGGGCTGCAGTTTGTGTTCTCTTAGTGTCTGTATAACATCTGTCCAGGCTCTTCTGGCTTTCATAGTCTCTGGTGAAAAATCTGGTGTAATTCTGATAGGCTTGCCTTTATATGTTACTTGACCTTTTTCCCTTACTGCTTTTAGTATTCTATCTTTATTTAGTGCATTTGATGTTCTGATTATTATGTGTCGGGAGGAATTTCTTTTCTGGTCCAGTCTATTTGGAGTTCTGTAGGCTTCTTGTATGTTCATATGCATCTCATTCTTTAGATTTGGGAAGTTTTCTTCAATAATTTTGTTGAAGATGTTTGCTGGACCTTTGAGTTGAAAATCTTCATTCTCATCCACTCCTATTATCCGTACGTTTGGTCTTCTTATTGTGTCCTGGATTTCCTGGATATTTTGAGTTAGGATCTTTTTGCATTTTCCATTTTCTTTGATTGTTGTGCCGATGTTCTCTATGGAATCTTCTGCACCTGAGATTCTCTCTTCCATCTCTTGTATTCTGTTGCTGATGCTCAAATCTATGGTTCCAGATTTCTTTCCTAGGGTTTCTATCTCTAGTGTTGCCTCGCTTTGAGTTTTCTTTATTGTGTCTACTTCCCTTTTTAGGTCTAGTATGGTTTTGTTCATTTCCATCACCTGTTTGTATGTTTTTTCCTCTTTTTCTGTAAGGACTTGTACCTGTTTGATTGTGTTTTCCTGTTTTTCTTTAAGGACTTGTAACTCTTTAGCAGTGTTCTCCTGTATTTCTTTAAGTGATTTATTAAAGTCCTTCTTGATGTCCTCTACCATCATCATGAGATATGCTTTTAAATCTAGGTCTAGGTTCTCAGGTGTGTTGGGGTTCCCTGGACTGGGCGAAGTGGGTGTGCTGGGTTCTGGTGATGGTGAGTGGTCTTGGTTCCTGTTAGTAAGATTCCTCCGTTTACCTTTCGCCATCTGGTAATCTCTGGAGTTAGTAGTTATAGTTGACTCTGTTTAGAGATTGTTCTTCTGGTGATTCTGTTACCGTCTATCAGCAGACCTGGGAGACAGATTCTCTCCTCTGAGTTTCAGTGCTCAGAGCACTCTCTGCTGGCAAGCTCTCTTACAGGGAAGGTGCGCAGATATCTTGTATTTGGACCTCCTCCTGGCCGAAGAAGAAGGCCCAAAACAGGACCTTTCTCAGACACTGTGTTGCTTTGGCAGTTCCCAGGTGGTACAGACTCTCACCTAAGCAGACTAAATTCTTAAGTTCCCTGGAGTCCCGGGACCAAGATGGCGACCGCTGCTGCTGTGGCTTAGGTCGCCTCCCCAGCCGGGCGGGCACCTGTCCTCTGGTCCGGAAGGTGGCCGGCTGTCCCCGGCCCACACAGGGTGCTGCCTCAGCGCCTCTGTGCTTCTGCCTGTTCCAGAAGCTGTCAGGTTCTCTGGCGCACCCTCTCACCTGTTCAGACTAATTTCCTAAGTTCGGCGGGTCTCGGACCAAGATGGCGACCACTGCTGCTGTGGCTTAGGCCGCCTCCCCAGCTGGGTGGGCACCTGTCCTCCGGTCCGGAAGGTGGCCGGCTGTCCCCGGCCCACAAAGGGTGCTGCCTCAGCGCCTCTGTGCTTCCGCCTGTTCCAGAAGCTGTCAGGTTCTCTGGCGCACCCTCTCACCTGTTCAGACTAATTTCCTAAGTTCGGCGGGTCCCGGACCAAGATGGCGACCGCTGCTGCTGTGGCTTAGGCTGCCTCCCCAGCCGGGTGGGCACCTGTCCTCTGGTCCGGAAGGTGGCCGGCTGTCCCCGGCCCACGCAGGGTGCTGCCTCAGCGCCTCTGTGCTTCCGCCTGTTCCAGAAGCTGTCAGGTTCTCTGGCGCACCCTCTCACCTGTTCAGACTAATTTCCTAAGTTCGGCGGGTCCCGGACCAAGATGGCGACCGCTGCTGCTGTGGCTTAGGTCGCCTCCCCAGCCGGGCGGGCACCTGTCCTCGGGTCCGGAAGGTGGCCGGCTGTCCCCGGCCCACACAGGGTGCTGCCTCAGCCCCTCTGTGCTTCTGCCTGTTCCAGAGGCTGTCAGGTTCTCTGGCGCACCCTCTCACCTGTTCAGACTAATTTCCTAAGTTCGGCGGGTCCCGGACCAAGATGGCGACCGCTGCTGCTGTGGCTTAGGCCGCCTCCCCAGCCGGGCGGGCACCTGTCCTCCGGTCCGGAAGGTGGCCGGCTGTCCCCGGCCCACACAGGGTGCTGCCTCAGCCCCTCTGTGCTTCTGCCTGTTCCAGAGGCTGTCAGGTTCTCTGGCGCACCCTCTCACCTGTTCAGACTAATTTCCTAAGTTCGGCGGGTCCCGGACCAAGATGGCGACCGCTGCTGCTGTGGCTTAGGCCGCCTCCCCAGCCGGGCGGGCACCTGTCCTCCGGTCCGGTCGGTGGCTGGCTGTCCCCGGCCCACAAAGGGTGCTGCCTCAGCGCCTCTGTGCTTCTGCCTGTTCCAGAGGCTGTCAGGTTCTCTGGCGCACCCTCTCACCCGTTCAGACCAATCTCCTAAGTTCGGCGGGTCCCGGACCAAGATGGCGACCGCTGTAACGTAACTTTCATCATGAGAAAAGGTGAATCACTGAGAGAATTTGTAATCTAATTAGAACTTGACTTTTGTTTGTGTCAGTGCATGTGTGTTGGAGTGTGTGTGGAGATTGTGTGTGTGTGTGTGTGTGTGTGTGTGTGTGTGTGTGTAGGGTATAGGACAGCTTTGCACACTCTTATTTTGTTGATTTTCTTTGAGACATGGTTTCTCACTAGGTCGGAGCTCACCAGCTCTTAGAGATTTGCCTGTATTTGCGTCCCCCATTTCTGTAAGCTGGATTTATAAGTTTACCATGGTGGGTGTTCAGTTTTATTGTATTTTTATGTGGGTTCTAGAGATTGAACTCAGAATCTCATACTTGTTAGGCAAGCATTTATCAACTGTGGTATCTCCAGGCCTTGACTTTTTCTACCTGTGTTTGCAAGGGCAGGCAGATGGCTGTCAGAGCACAACTTCAGGTGTTGACCATTACCTTCTATCTTGTTTGAAACAGGGTGCTTCATAGTTTGATGCTGCATATGGCAAGGAATGGGTCCACAAGGTTCTAGGATTCTCTTGTCTCTGTCTCTTATCTCACCATACAAACACCAGGTTGCAGACAGGCACTGCTATGTCTGGCTTTATGTAGGTTCTGGGAATTTGATCTCTAGTTCTCATGCCTGTATGGTAATTATTTTACTCACCGAAGCATCCTTCCAGTCCAATTATTTATAAATATGACATCAGATTTTTTTCATTCTTTGACCATTGTGGAAGATTATAAATTTCTAGGCCATGGATGGCAAGAGCCAGAACTGATATTGCTGAAGTCCTGTGGACTTCTGGGAAAGAATTAGATGTCCAAATAATTGTTAAATGAGTGAACCAAGAATTGAGTTTCTTATTTGAAAAGAAACATTAATGTTAGTTGTGAATTTTCTATAGCCAGCATCCTTCCTGGTACTCTCACATGTTACTGGATTCATTCAGACAGTGACCAATTTCATTTGCTATTTCTGTATCAGGAGATCAGAGACAAAGGCTTTTTTATGTGAGAGACACTTCCCTCTAAAGCCCGTTATTTCTTTCCAACCAGGCAATGGCTTATATTATTTACTTCCAGACACACTTGATTAGCCATAAATGAAAGGTAATCCATTGCTGTGAGAAAGGACATGCTTTCAATAGATGGGCAGACAGACAGATAGATAGATGCTTAACAATTTACAGTTTATGTCTTGACAACTTGGATATTATAATATGAAAAATGCTACTGAAAGGACCAGTCCTTTCCTAGCACAGCATTTTTCAGTAATGAAAGATAAATGTCTCAAACTCCCTTACTTAAAACCCTTCATTGGCTTTCCATTAGCCCTTCAGTTCAAATCCAAACTGAATATGGCTTACAGGGTCCTTCAGGACTTGGCCTCTCCTTACCTTTCTATCTCATTTGTCGATTAATGGTCCCTAGATCCTATTCATCCCAGATAGGAAGGGAGCTGGAAGTTTGGGCTCCTTATGTAACCAGGATTCTTGGACAGATGAAATTATGAGGCCAAACATTTTATTCTGTTGTTTCTTATGTACTGTGTAATATTCACAAGGCCATAGCTTATAGCCTATATTTTATAATCTTCCACAATGATCAAAGAATGAAAAATTTGATCTATTTGTAAATAATTGGGACTGGGGTGATGCTTAAGTCTATAAAATAAGAGAAGTTCTCATAGTTTCAAAATTACTATACAATATAACTTATCCTTGATTTTTAATAAAGCAATGATATAGCCAAATCAGAGAATTATATTTGGAAGCCACTGTTACATCTCTCTGGCTCAGAAAGATGTAACAACTGAAATGTGAATTGGGTGGTTTCTTAAGGAATATTGATAAGGAAAAGAAAGAAGGCAATACATTGGCAGGTAGGGAGGCTTCCGTCAGCTTGAGGCAGAATTTTTTTGGGAGGGTGGGGTAGGACGGAAAGGTTTTGTTTCTGTCTTTGTTTCCTTTTGCAGATGTTTTCTTTGTGAGGACTTCAGTGACATTAGCAAACAGTGCAGTAATCAAGATCTTTGAGCTCAGATATAGGAAGTACTGTGCATGAAGCACATGATGGCTTTCTGTAGCTCTAAACAGAAAGGATTTAGTTAGGAAGGAATTAATGGCAGCTTCACGGACGACAAGCATTTATTCCTGTCTGCATCTCAGTTCCTTTAAAGATCTAGGTGTAGTTCCACAAATATGGTTATCCTTATAATTAGTATAGAATTGATTCAGAAAGAAGATTATCTCGATGGGTTTTATATCATGTAGAACAAGGAAAACTCTAAGTGAATCGTAACGTCCCTTCTCTGCTGTCTGTAAAACAGGCTGTTCACTATACCAGGACGTGCTCATTTTCCTGCAGCAGTTCAACTGCACTGTAGACACTATTATGTTTTTACATTTTATATAGACACCGTAGTAGAGAAAGTCTCGGAAATTACAGAAAGTATTTATTGGATGAGAAAGGGAATTAGTCCATAATTCCAAGTTTGTATTTATTTCTCAGCCTCTTCAGATGAGAGCAATCATGGCAAGATTCTGCACATGCAAAGCTACCACATAACTTACCCACAATCTTAAGAAATCCCTACAGTCCTCAGTATCTGGTGTCCACAGCATTTAGGTATAGAATGAACCCCCGCCCCCAATCTATGTTTTAAGATACTTGTTCAGGTGACTCTGATGCATGATCAGGTTTCGAATGAGCCCAGAACAGTAAAGTGAGCCCCATCAAGTTGTCAATGCTGAAAGGTTACTAACACAGTGCCTCTGCTCTTTTCCCAGTGGTCATTTGACTTGTACAAAGAGCAGTGGGCACACTGGATGGGCTTCTCCTGGTCATAGTGTTTTAGATTGGCAGCAGTTCTTTATCCTACCAGGGGACTCTAAACTGATAAAGACTATTTCTTTCATCTGCTATTGTTTGTGGCTGCGAGTCAATGACTTTATTTCAGATACATTTTTCCCCCTCTGCGTAGTCTATGTCACTGCAACACAAGACTAATTAAGGAACTGGTATGTGATATCCATTCCTAGGACATGTATAATTCTCTTCCTGCATCTCAAGAACATTTTTGCAAACACGTTCAGTTCATATTTTCTTTTTTTAATCAGGCAGAGACATTACAATTAAAATACCGTTAAAGCGATTCTGGCAAGTATTGCAATAAGCATGTTTTTTAATTAAAGGGAGAATGGGACTGCAAGGGGTATGTGCGTGTAAGCAGCATCAGCTAAAGGGGAAATTTTCAGCCGATATCTGTTTTAATTGAAAGGAAAAAGAGATGGGGAAGAGCAGCAGTAGCCCCTGCTTGCTTGCTGGTGTGTAAGTGGCTTCATCCCAGGATGCTAAGTTTAGGTGTTCTGTGCTTGATTAATTAGTAGCCAGCCAGAGAGTCCATTCCCTTTGCCCCTGATCCTTAAAGCATGATTTATGCCTCACATCCTCCATGAATATGTGAGGACTTAGGGTTCTATTTCCTGAGCTGCTAGTGGATAGGATTATGGAGCGTGGACGGAGCTCTTGGGGGCTCTCGTTTGCCAGCCAAATTGATTTTCCGCCTCTCTGGCCGGGGACAAGCCCACCTCGAAGGCTTCCCAGGCTCTGCTCCAGTGGATCAGGCACGAGTCTAATTTGGATCTTGCCAACAAAGGAAATAGTGTGGTGTGCATCCTATCACAATGCAGGCTTCAGGCTGTGGCTGCCTTGCCTAAACACTACTCTCCTCTGTTCTTCGCCACCTCTTCATGGCTCCCACCCTCCAAACAGCACAAAGCAGCAGAGTGTAGCTTCACACTCCACTGCAGCCCACATCATAGCTAGTTCTCCCTTATCAAGGCAGAGTACGATCTGTGCATCCTGAATGTACAGTCACCTGTCATTCTCCACAGGTGCTGCGAATCTGCAGACTCCCCTGACTACTTATTCGACTAGTTAACAGTTGAAAAGTTGTGATATATATGCTGCTAAATTATTTAAGAAAAAAATATAAGTGAAGGTTAGTAGTCACTGTGAGCAAATAAATTCAGTAACTTGCTTCCTCCAATCCAAGTAGTTCAAAGTTTGAACAGGCAGGCGATCTAGTTAATTGGGGACCTTGGATATGTTTTTGAGTCTTGCATCAGTCTCAGTCTCACTGTGCCTCTCTTTGCAGACTGAATCTTGAGCTCATTGCTCATTTCTTGTCTCCTTTATACTCACCTGCTCACCAAAGATGCTATTCCTTCAAATATTTACTCTCCTAATCCTTCTAAAAATGGTACAAAACATTTGACACCCCATTGCCCCTTTCACAGATTTTAAAACGTTTCCTACTGGACTGGAGAGATGACTCAGAGATTAAGAACAATGGATGCTCTTCCAGAGGTCCTGTGTTCAATTCTCAGCAATCACATCATGGCTCACAGCCATTAATAATGAGATCTGGTACCCTCTTCTGGCTTGCAGGCACACATGCATGTAGAACACTGTATACAGATAATAAATAAAGAACTCTAAAAAATTTCCCAAGAGTCCCTACATTTGCAACCTGCTGATTATTCTAATCTATTTAATTTTTATTATGCTAGGCTTTGCATGTGGATAGTCAATTGACCCTTCTCCCATTCTTTTTTCATTCTACTTCCATAGATTAAAATTGTTAATTAAATACTTAACTATTTCCCATAGCCCAGGCACTGCTGTAGTCACAAGAACTATGGCTATGGATGAATCTGGTTAAACTCTTTCTCCTACGGAGTTTTCTTTTATAAGGAAAACAGTGAACCATAAGCAGGTGAGTTATGTTCTTATTAGACTTCTTACTCCCACGAGCAATATGCAGCAGTGGCTTGAGATGGGCAGGGGACCCATATTGAGGAAAGGTGGGTAGGGAACTTTACATACATCAAGGGTAAATGCTACAAGATGGGACGATGATCAATGCAATGGGATCATTGGTTTAAGAAGGGAGTAGAGGCAGAGTGAAAGGCTGGAAAACAATTTTCCAAGCAAATGGTCCGAAGAAACAAGCTGGAGTAGCCATTCTAATATTAAATAAAATTGACTTCCAATCCAAAGTTATCAAAAAAGACAAGGAGGGGCACTTCATACTCATCAAAGGTAAAATCTACCAAGATGAAGTCTCGATTCTTAATATCTATGCTCCAAATATAAGGGCAGACACATTCACTAAAGAAACTTTAGTAAAGCTCAAAGCACACATTGCACCTCACACAATAATAGTGGGAGACTTCAACACCCCACTCTCACCAATGGACAGTTCCTGGAAACAGAAACTAAACAGAGACACATGGACACTAACAGAACTTATGAAACAAACAGATTTATTAGATATGTACAGAACATTTTATCCTAAAACAAAAGGATATACCTTCCTCTCAGCACCACATGGTACCTCCTCCAAAATTGACCATACAATTGGTCACAAGGTAGGCCTCCACAGATACAAAAATATTGAAATTATTCCATGCATCCTATCTGATCACCATAGACTAAGGCTGATCTTCAATAACAACATAAACAATAGAAAGCCAACATTCACATGGAAACTGAGCAACACTCAATGATTCCTTGGTTAAGGAGGAAATAAAGAAAGAAATTAAAGACTTTTTAGAGTTTAATGAAAACAAAGCCACAACATACCCAAAATGATGGGAAGGCAGACCTAAGAGGAAAACTCATAGCCCTGAGTGCCTCCAAAAAGAAACTGGAGAGAGCATACACTACCAGGTGGACAGCACACCTAGAAGCTCTAGAACTAAAGGAAGGAAATTCACCAAGAGAAGTAGAGGGCAGGGAATAATCAAACTCAGGGCTGAAATCAACCAAATGGAAACAAAAAGAACTATTCAAAGAATCAACCAAACGAGGAGCTGGTTCTTTGAGAAAATCAACAAGATAGATAAACTCTCAGCCAGACACACTAGAGGGCACAGGGACAGCATCCTAATTATCAAAATCAGAAATGAAAAGGGAGACATAACAACAAACCCTAAAGAAATCCAAAACACCATCAGATCCTTCTACAAAAGGCTATACTCAACAAAACTGGAAAACCTGGATGAAATGGACAAATTTCTAGACAGATACCAGGTACCAAAGTTAAACCAGGATCAAGTTAACAATCTAAACAGTCCCATATCCCCTAAAGAAATAGAAGCAGTCATTAATAGTCTCCCAACCAAAAAAAGCCCAGGACTAGATGGGTTTAGTGCAGAGTTCTATCAGACCTTCAAAGAAGATCTAATTCTAGTTCTGCACAAACTATTCCACAAAATAGAAATAGAAGATACTCTACCCAACTCCTATGAAGCCACAATTACTCTGATACCTAAACCACAGAAAGATCCAACAACCATAGAGAACTTCAGACCAATTTCCCTTATGAATATCGATGCAAAAATACTCAATAAAATTCTCGCTATCAGAATCCAAGAACACAGTAAAAAATTCATCCATCCTGACCAAGTAGGTTTTATTCCAGGGATGCAGGGATGGTTTAATATACGGAAATCCATCAACGTATTCCATTATATAAACAAACTCAAAGACAAAAACCACATGATCATCTCGTTAGATGCAGAAAAAGCATTTGACAAGATCCAACACCCATTCATGATAAAAGTCTTGGAAAGATCAGGAATTCAAGGCCCATACCTAAACATGATAAAAGCAATCTACAGCAAACCAGTAGCCAACATCAAAGTAAATGGTGAGAAGCTGGAAGCAATCCCACTAAAATCAGGGACTAGACAAGGCTGCCTACTTTCTCCCTACCTATTCAAAATTGTACTTGAAGTCCTAGCCAGAGCAATTCGACAACAAAAGGAGATCAAGGGGATACAAATTGGAAAAGAAGAAGTCAAAATATCACTTTTTGCAGATGATATGATAGAATATATAAGTGACCCTAAAAATTCCACCAGAGAACTCCTAAACCTGATAAACAGCTTCGGTGAAGTAGCTGGATATAAAATTAACTCAAACAAGTCAATGGCCTTTCTGTACACAAAGGATAAATAGACTGAGAAAGAAATTAGGGAAACAACACCCTTCTCAATAGTCACAAATAATATAAAATACCTTGGCGTGACTCTAACTAAGGAAGTGAAAGATCTGTATGATAAGAACTTCAAGTCTCTGAAGAAAGAAATTAAAGAAATTCTCAGAAGATGGAAAGATCTCCCATGCTCATGGATTGGCAGGATCAACATTGTAAAAATGGCTATCTTGCCAAAAGCAATCTACAGATTCAATGCAATCCCCATCAAAATTCCAACTCAATTCTTCAATGAATTAGAAAGAGCAATTAGCAAATTCATCTGGAATAACAAAAAACCTAGGATAGCAAAAACTCTTCTCAAGGATAAAAGAACCTCTGGTGGAATCACCATGCCTGACCTAAAGCTTTACTACAGAGCAATTGTGATAAAAACGGCATGGTACTGGTATAATGACAGACAAGTAGACCAATGGAATAGAATTGCAGACCCAGAAATGAACCCACAGACCTATGGTCACTTGATCTTTGTCAAGGGAGCTAAAACCATCCAGTGGAAAAAAGACAGCATTTTCAACAAATGGTGCTGGCACAACTGGTGGTTATCATGTAGAAGAATGAGAATTGATCCATTCTTATCTCCTTGTACTAAGGTCAAATCTAAGTGGATCAAGGAGCTCCACATAAAACCAGAGAGACTGAACTTATAGAGGAGAAAGTGGGGAACAGCCTCGAAGATATTGGCACAGGGGAAAAATTCCTGAATTTTTGAACAGTAATGGCTTGTGCTGTAAGATTGAGAATTGACAAATGGGACCTCATGAAACTGCAAAGCTTCTGTAAGGCAAAAGACACCATCAATAAGACAAAAAGGCCACCAACAGATTGGGAAAGGATCTTTACCTATCCTAAATCAGATAGAGGACTAATATCCAATATATATAAAAACTCAAGAAGGTGGACTCCAGAAAATAAAATAACCCCATTAAAAATGGGGCTCAGAACTAAACAAAGAATTCTGACCTGAGGAATACAGAATGGCTGAGAAACACCTGAAAAATGTTCAGCATCATTAATCATCAGGGAAATGCAAATCAAAACAACCCTGAGATTCCATCTCATACCTGTCAGAATGGTTAAGATCAAAAATTCAGATGATAGCAAATGCTGGCTAGGATTTGGAGAAAAAGGAACACTTTTCCACTGTTGGTGGGATTACAAGCTTGTACAACCACTCTGGAAATCAGTCTGGCAGTTTCTCAGAAAATTGGACATGGTACTCCGGGAGGATCCAGCAATACCTCTCCTCGGCATATATCCAGAAGATGTTCCAACTAGTAAAAAAGAAACATGCTCCACTATGTTCATAGCAGCCTTATTTATAATAGCCAGAAGCTGGAAAGAACCCAGATGCCCCTCAACAGAGGAATGAATACAAAAAAAGGTGGTACATTTTCACAATGGAGTACTACTCAGCTATTAAAAAGAATGAATTTATGAAATTCCTAGGCAAATGGTTGGACCTGGAGGGCATTATCCTGAGTGAGGTAACCCAATCACAAAAGAACTCACATGATATATACTCACTGGTAAGTGGATATTAGCCCAGAAACTTAGAATACCCAAGATATAAGATACAATTTGCTAAACACATGAAACTCAAGAAGAACAAAGACCAAAGTGTGGACACTTTGCCCCTTCTTAGAATTGGGAGCAAAACTCCCATGGAAGGAGTTACAGAGACAAAGTTTGGAGCTGAGACAAAAGGATGGACCATCTAGAGACTGCCATATCCAGGGATCCATCCCATAATCAGCCTCCAAACGCTGATACCATTGCATACACTAGCAAGATTGTGATGATAGGACCCTGATATAGCTGTCTCTTGTGAGACTATGCTGGGGCCTAGCAAACACAGAAGTGGATGCTTACAGCCAGCTATTGGATGGATCACAGGGCCCCCAATGGAGGAGGTAGAGAAAATATCCAAGGAGCTAAAGGGATCTGCAACCCCATAGGTGGAACATCATTATGAACTAACCAGTACCCCGGAGCTCTTGTCTCTAGCTGCATATGTATCAAAAGATGGCCTAGTTGGCCATCACTGGAAAGAGAGGTCCATTGGACTTGCAAAATTTATATGCCCCAGTACAGGGGAATGCCAGGGCCAAAAAGTGGGAATGGGTGGGTAGGGGAGTGTGGGGGAGGGTATGGGGGACTTTTGGGATAGCATTGGAAATGTAAATGAGGAAAATATGTAATATAAAATAAATACATAAATAAATAAATTAATAAAAAAGAAAATATTTGTATATAAAGAACATATCTAATAAAATAAAAAAGAAGGGAGTAGAGGAAGATAGAGTTAAAGACCAACCCTGAAATGTGTAGTAGGCTTTGTCTTTGAAAGTAATGGGGAAAATTACAGGATTTTAAGAAATGAATAACGTTGTCTCTATGAAAAACAAAACAAACAAACAAACAAACAAATCCAAGCCCTTTCTGTAATGCAAAATTGAGATAAAAATGACTTAGATCCTAAGGGTGCATATTGAGTTGGAGAGACATACTAGGTCATGAGGATAACTTGAACACAGGATGCCTAAAGTTGCCTGTGGGATTCCTTGTTGGGTCTGAGTGAAAGTTGATTCTAGAGTTGTGGGACTAGGCAACTGTATAGGGTTAACCAGATTTCTGATAAGAGGAGTTTAGGTTTTGAACTGTTGGATTGAAAAGCTTATTGGACACCCAAGTATTGACTAGGAGGTTGAGGGTTTCAGTTGAGTTCAGCGATGAGATTGGAATTGGGGCTACAAGTTTGGGAGTAATCAACAACTAGATACCTTGATTTTTAATCCTTGAGATAATATGAGGACAGTGAAGGTGATGTACATGCACTCATAAGAACAGTCACCAGCGTGATGAGTCTTTGGACTCATGAAGTGTCATTGGTTGGGGTAATCAGAGAGATCAGCTACCAGTGGGATGGCTGCCTGGGAATTAGGAGGAAGCTGGGCCAATGTTGGAGTAATGGATGCCTTTAAGTCCAGGAGTTTCAAGGACAGCAGAAAATCAAATAACCCCCTTAAAAAATGGGGCTCAGAACTGAACAAAGAATTCTCACCTGAGGAATACCGAATGGCAGAGAAGCACCTGAAAAAATGTTCAACATCCTTAATCATCAGGGAAATGCAAATCAAAACAACCCTGAGATTCCACCTCACACCAGTGAGAATGGCTAAGATCAAAAATTCAGGTGACAGCAGATGCTGGCGAGGATGTGGAGAAAGAGGAACACTCCTCCATTGTTGGTGGGATTGCAGGCTTGTACAACCACTCTGGAAATCAGTCTGGCGGTTCCTCAGAAAATTGGACATAGTACTACCGGAGGATCCAGCAATACCTCTCCTGGGCATATATCCAGAAGAAGCCCCAACTGGTAAGAAGGACACATGCTCCACTATGTTCATAGCAGCCTTATTTATAATAGCCAGAAACTGGAAAGAACCCAGATGCCCCTCAACAGAGGAATGGATACAGAAAATGTGGTACATCTACACAATGGAGTACTACTCAGCTATTAAAAAGAATGAATTTATGAAATTCCTAGCCAAATGGATGGACCTGGAGAGCATCATCCTGAGTGAGGTAACACAATCACAAAGGAACTCACACAATATGTACTCACTGATAAGTGGATACTAGCCCAAAACCTAGGATACCCACGATATAAGATACAATTTCCTAAACACATGAAACTCAAGAAAAATGAAGACTGAAGTGTGGACACTATGCCCCTCCTTAGAAGTGGGAACAAAACACCCATGGAAGGAGTTACAGAAACAAAGTTTGGAGCTGAGATGAAAGGATGGACCATGTAGAGACTGCCATATCCAGGGATCCACCCCATAATCAGCATCCAAACGCTGACACCATTGCATATACTAGCAAGATTTTATCGAAAGGACCCAGATGTAGCTGTCTCTTGTGAGACTATCCCGGGGCCTAGCAAACACAGAAGTGGATGCTCACAGTCAGCTAATGGATGGATCACAGGGCTCCCAATGGAGGAGCCAGAGAAAGTATCCAAGGAGCTAAAGGGATCTTCAACCCTATAGGTGGAAAAACATTATGAACTAACCAGTACCCCTGAGCTCTTGACTCTAGCTGCATATGTATCAAAAGATGGCCTAGTCGGCCATCACTGGAAAGAGAGGCCCATTGGACACGCAGACTTTGTGTGCCCCGGTACAGGGGAACGCCAGGGCCAAAGGGGGGGAGTGGGTGGTTAGGGGAGTGGGGGTGGGTGGGTAAGGGGGACTTTTGGTATAGCATTGGAAATGTAAATGAGCTAAATACCTAATAAAAAATGGAAAAAAAAGATGAGAGAGAGAGAGAGAGAGAGAGAGAGAGAGAGAGAGAAAGAAGGAGAAGAAGAAGAGGAGGAGGAGGAGGAGAGAAGAAAGGAAGGAAGGAAGGAAGGAAGAAAGGAAGGAAGGAAGGAAGGAAGGAAGGAAAGGAAGGAAGGAAGGGAAGGAAGGAAGGAAGGAAGGAAGGAAGGAAGGAAGGAAAGGAAGGAAAGGAAGGAAGGATGGAAGGAAGGAAGGAAGGAAGGAAGGAAGGAAGGAAGGAAGGAAGGAAGGAAGGAAGGAAGGAAACTAGGGCCATACTGTCATACAGTAGTGGGCAGGTGGGGTGAAGGAATTCCAGGAAAGGATGAGTTACCAGGTACATCGAAGGTTGAGGCCAATATGAATAAAATGTATCACCATGACAGAAACAGTTGTGGTAGAGATGTGGGACAAAGGCCCAGCTGTGAGTAGAAATTATAAGAGAAAGGAATGAAAGAATTAAAGACAAGGAAAGCCAGCTCTTTCAGAGATTATTGGTATATAGTAAAGATAAAACACATTTTCTTTTTTGTAAGGAAGTTGTCTTTAAAACAATGTTTGTTTTCTTTATAAAGCATAACAGATTATTTTGTGGTCATTACAGATGATGATTAATTTTACAGCTAGCCAAAAGTTTGTTTTCATGTTTCTTTTATTTTTCCTTCAAACCTTAACTAGCTGCTAAAGTCTCTTTTACTTCCTTTCCAGAGAAATAAGAGACGTTTGATGGAAATGAGTAATTGCATGTAAAAGATGTGTTCGTTTATGTATTTTAGAGGGGGAAGCAACTGTAATGATGGTTGATTGATTTTTATAAAATTACCCTAGGCCACTTGTGAAGATGCAGTCAGCTTTCATGCAAGTCATAACAAGCAATTTTAGAGTCACATGGAAAGTCTGATTTCAGCTCTGCTCTTGACTGTAGCTTTAACAAGTGGGGTCAGACTCTATGAAGTAGAGAAATAATGTCGTCCTACTTCTCTTCCATGTTCAAGGCTTCATTCTATGAAGCAGGTCACTCTAGACTGATTTCAAGCTGACTTTGTGAGGATGGAAATTCTAGCTTTTACACAAACCTAGAGATACATCACTTTTGGTTCCTTCTACAGCAAGGCTCTGGTTTGGGTACCACAGGACTATTTTATATGCAAAGAGCTAAGGTCCACAACAAACTTTCTCCATTCTGCACCTATCTGTGCTTTGCTACAGATGAAGCAAGGGCATGCTTTTTAGCTGGGCTTATGATGTTCATAGTCATGAATTCATCCTGTTTTAGCAGTGTTCTCAACACAAAGTACTTGTTCTCTTTGCACTGAACTCTTCTCCCTTCATTAGCATTCTTACTAGGTCCTCTCTGTAAATGGTGTATCAAAAATTTCTACCAATTTGTTTCAATGCGTTTAAAATTTTGCTTAATGGTACAAGGGACAAAGCCTAGGTTTATACATTTAGCGACTGATCTTTGTAATCTGTTATATGTCCCTTTTGTAATCTGTTATATATCCTTTTTGGAAGGATATATCTCCAGTAACAAAATGAACATAAGCCTTATAGAAAGAAGCCATCGGCAAACTTGTTTAGGTTAACATATTTTCACATAAATGCAGCTATGAAAACAACCATGCTTAATGTTAGCTGAAGAGTGATTCCAAATTTACAGTTGATCTCAGAACAACCTGGGCTTCACGCCATTATTAATATCAAATGAACATCCAAATACGATCTTTTTAAAATTTATCTTTAAATATTGTTATCTGTTCATCATTACATAAAACAATGGGCTTCCTTGAGACATTTTCATGGGTACTTAAGCTGTAGTTGTATCATAGCTATGCCTCATTAACCCTTCTCTGGAACTTCTTTCCACCTTCCCACTGGTCTCTTTCCTCTCTTCAGATCTGACTACATTTTTATTAGGTAGATTTTAGATAGGAGTGGTGGTAGGAGAAGGCTTGGAGGAAAAGTTCTATTGTGTTTTCTTAGTCTGTGGCAAAAGGATATTGAAGTCATCATGTAGTCACGAGACTGGGTTATGAGATCTCATTTGTAACTGAGTTACAGATTTGGAAGCAATCTTAGTTCAATTTGGTCATAGGGGAGAACATAAACTTAGGAGAGATATGCTTTGAAAATAGCCCATCTTAAATTCACTGATCATAAGGGGAAAATATGAATGACATGACTAGATGGTAAGGAAAGAGACATACAAACAAACAGCAACCAAAAATGTCAACAAAAGGAGCCTAATATTCAGACAGGTCCCATGTCTTGTATAGTCAGTCAGTCCGCTCATGTCAGGTGAGTCTATTTTTGTTTTAATCAACTTTGATCTACTCTAATAAGCTTTATTTTCTGAGGCTCTTTATTCATCTTATTGAATATCTTCATTGTGAATGTAAAAACCAAGGGAGATTGTGTCATCTTTATAGGTAGAAATGACAAATGTTTTACATTTGGAAGTATCTTAGCAGATGTGTGGTTCCCCCCCACCCCGCCACCCCACTTTGTAACAGAGAAAATGGAACTGTCCCTAAGTAGTGAAGCTACAGGCTCTACTGAAGGCCAGTTAGATGCACATAACAGTTAGGGCTGGAGCATGACCTTCAGTACTTGTTCACCAAAGCCAATTCTGATTCTCTGAGTGTTTAAAACGGGAAGTCCTGCCATGCAAATTTGTGGTCCATCATTTGCACCTTATTCATGAAGAAATGAATGATGTGAGTGAAAATATTTTAATTGATACCATTATGTGAACACAGGATTCACTTGCTCTTTTTTGTTCACAGTGGAGTTTAGTTCAGGCTCATTTCTAGGTGCCATAACAGTTGATGGAAAAATTAATGTCAAGATGGCTCTGGCTCCTTTAGAAGCCCAGTAAGCAGAGTGCTACCATTCTCTGTCAGCAGGCCTGGAGATTTCCAAAGGGAAGTGTCTTGGATTGTATATAGTTTTTCTGCCTTACAGTATGGTTTACACAGGACACAGTTCAAAACGAAAGTCGACACTAATAACTGTAAGCTATTGGAAGTCAATAGCCTGGTAGTTTTGGGACCATTGTTCAAAGTGGGTAGACATTAGCAATAGTTGGGAAATGAAAGTGGAAAGTATGAAAGTAACAGACAAATGAGTATCTACCAGGCACCAAATTAAGAGCCTACAAAATGAGCATTATCTTAGTGAATTGTATTATAATTGGTTGGAGAAAGTCCCTTGAATACTTTACAAAGAGATGATTTGACTACCTAGATGGAGTGTCTCTAAATTATGTTTAAGTAAAAGGACTATAAGAGGTTCTAGTCCAAGTAAATATCCTGTAACTGTTACTGATGGTGTGTGGCTTGGGATTTAGGATTGAAGACTGGAAGGTATGGCAATGAGCCAAAAAAGCTGGAGAGAAGTTTTAGAACAGAAGGTCAGAGAAATGGTCTCTAAATCTAACAATTGGTCAAACATTTCTTCAACATCATCTCTGCATTAAAATAGAGGTGAACAAAAATACCTACAGATGTCTAGGGATTTTCCTTCTCTCCTTTTGTTTATTGTTAAGTACTTCCAGTTGTTTCTAGGAGAACAACACTTCTGAACCATGGATTAATATACTGAATTCAAGACAAATTTCAGATAGTTGAAGAGTCTTTGCTCTGTATAGTCCCTTACCAATATCTTCTTTGTAAAAGTAACAACTGTCCCTTGAGATACTTCTGACAGCTTTCTCTACCTACATCTTTTGTTTTAAGTTATTGGAATAATGTCTCACATTCCATATAGAAATATATTGCTAACTTTTCTGGTAAAATAGAAGTGAGAGTATATGTTTATATTTGGATCAGATTCATTCAACAATTGTATACTAAGTGCTAGCCCCCTCTCAATGGCTGCTCTAGCCACCAGATATTGAAAATGAACAAAATTGGCAATTGTCCCATCAAGAATACATTCTGACACAAAGAGAATTTCTAATAAACACACAAATATGTAGTATGCCTTTCAGATGTTACAAAGAAAAAGCATGTAGTGGTTGTGGGGGTAAGGCAAGCTATTTCATATAAGCCAAATAAATTTGTAAGTAAAGGAACAGTATTTACCATGGTTAGAGGGCCTATCTGAGGGCTAGCAATGAGTACTTTGCTAGAATGTTTGATATCTTGGAATTGATATCTACAGCACTAAAACAAATGAACAAACAAAAACATCAGCAACAAAAAACTGAAACCCCAAACTAGATCATAAAGTCTAACAGGTAGGCCAATACATTTGAAACATGTATTAGTTAGCTTTTGTTAGTGTAACGAAATACTTGTGGTAGGATATTTTGTAATGAAAGTAGATTTATTTCAGCTGACATGGCCCTAGGGCATGGAAAGGGCTTTTGCAAGTATTCCTCCCCTGCTTGTACATAATTCTACTGTAGGAATGTGTGTGTACCTCTCTGTATGCTCAATCTCCATCCCCTTTATAAAGCAACCAGGATTCAATCAAGGCTCTACAATCTCTGACCCAATCTTACACTTCTAAAGGTTCCCACCTCCAAACACAAAGGTTGGCTTAAATCTCTATCTTCTCAATTCCATTAACCGAGGCTATTTGCAATAAACTCATTCATTAGTTGATAAGCCCTTTTCAAGCCATAGGAGAACAAATGAAGGTTAAATTTTGTAAGATGACTTTGGAGAGGCATTGGAGATAGCCAGAAAACTATGAGGGGCTTTTCTTAGCCTGAGATAAAGACTATGACATGTATTCTGAGTGAGGTGAGACACTATCGCAGAATTTGGAGGAGAGGACTTCTAGTGGTTGAGGAAGACTCGCCAAATCAGTGTTTTCAGGAACTGACAGGACCATGGCACTCAGGAAATCACTGCAGCTGTGAATACCTGCATAAGACAGACCTGTACAAGATCAAGACAGTAATCATTCTATGACATGGCTGTGGAAGCAACCTAATAAACACCCACCCCAACTGAGGAACGACTGACAGTTGATGGTTGCTGGAGGAGGGGAGTGGGATGACCCCGGTAGATCAACCACATTCCAGTGATTGGCCCCACAGCTAGGATTATTTGGTCAGTATGAATTTTACTCAGTTATGAAAAAAGTAAAGAAATTTGAGAGAGAGGGTAGGTAAGAGTGTAATGGATCTTGGGAGGAACTAAAAGGAGGAACAAGGGTGAATAGAGT